>NC_057722.1:75016255-75031449 GCF_004010195.1 Chiloscyllium plagiosum | reverse complement strand
ACCCCCTCCCCCACTCACCTATTGTACTCTTTGCTACTTTCTCCCCACCCCCACCCTCCTCTAGCTTATCTCTCCACCCTTCAGGCACTCTGCCATTATTCCTGATGAAGGGCTTTTGCCCGAAACGTTGATTTTACTGCTTCTCGGATGCTGCCTGAACTGCTGTGCTCTTCCAGCATCACTAATCCAGAGTCTGGTTTCCAGCATTTGCAATTTAGCATGGCCAATTCACCTGACCTGCACATCTTTGGACTGTGGGAGGAAACCCATGCAGACATGAGGAAAATGTGCAAACTCCACACAGGCAGTTGCCCAAGGCTGGAATCGAACCTGGGACCCTGGTGCTGTGAGGCAGCAATGCTAACCACTGAGCCACCGTGCCGCCTACATGTATGTGTGAATGTGGGTGTGTGTGTGTTGGGGAGAGAGGGTTATGAGTGTCTGTGACAGGGTGTGCGTATGTGTGTGAGTGTGAGTGTAAAGGGGTTTAAGTCTGTGAGAGGGTGTGTGTGAGAGTGTATGTGTGAGTGTATGAGAGAGGGTCTGCATGAATGTATGTGTGTAGGAGTGTCTATGTGTATCTGTCTGAGTGCGTGTCCTTCTGTCTGTGTGTGTGTGTGTGTAGCGCGGTGGGGTCACCTGTAGTGTGACATGAACCCCACGTCCCAGTTGAGGCCATCTCCAGGGGTACCTAACTTGGCTATCAGCCTCTGCTTGGCCACGTTTTGTTGTTGCCTGTCCCAAAGTCCGCCTTGGAGGATGGTCACCCTAAGGTCCGAGGTCGAATGTCCCGAACTGCTGAAGTGTTCTCTGACTGGGAGGGAACACTCCTGTCTGTTGATTGTTGCGCGGTGCCCATTCATCCGTTGTCGTATCTTCTGCTCGGTCTCGTCAATCTACCATGCCTCTGGGCATCCTTGCCTGCAGTGTACAAGATTGACAACGTTGGCTGAGTCGCATAAGTACCTGCCACGTACATGGTGGGAGGTGTCCCCACGTGTAATGGTGGTATCTGTGTCGACATTCTGTCACATCTTGCAGTGTCTACCGTGACAAGGTTGTATGGAGTTGTCGTGAAAGCTTGGCGATTTGCTGCAAACAATGATCTGTTTGAGGTTTGGTGATTGTTTGAAGGCAAACAGTGGAGGTGTGGGGAAGGTCTTGGCGAGGTGCTTATCCTCATTGACAATGTGTTGCAGGCTGCGAAGAACATGGCGACGTTTTTCGGCTCCTGGGAAATACTGAACAACGAAGGGTGCCCTGTCGGCTGCAGCTCTTGTCTGTCTCCTGAGGAGATCATTATGGTTCCTTGCTGCGACAGGTCGGAACTGGTGGTCGATGAATTAAGCAACATACCTCGTTCTTATGAGGGCATCCCTAAGTACGTCCAGGTGCCCATCGCGTTCCTCCTCATCTGAACAGATCCTGTGTATGCGTAAGGCTTGTCTATAGGGTATGGCTGTTTTAATATATTTCAGGTGGAAGCTGGAGAAGTGTAGCATTGTGAGGTTATCCATGGGTTTGGGGTACAGCGTGGTGCTGAGGTGCCCATCCCTGATGGAGATGCATGTGTCCAAGAATGAGACAGATAGTAGAGAGTAATCCATGGTGAGTTTGATGGTCGGATGAAACTTGTTTATCACCCCTGTGTAGTTTTCTTCAGTGATTCCTCTCCATGGGTCCAGAGGTAGAAAATATCATCAATGTACCTGGTGTATATTATTGGTTGGAGGTCCTGCGTAGAGAAGAAGTCTTGTTCAAATCTGTGCATGGAAACGTTGGCATATTGGGGTGCAAATTCGGTCCCCATGGCTATTCCATGTGTCTGGATGAAAAACTGGTTGTCAAAGGTGAAGATGTTGTGATCGAGTTGATGAGTTGTAGGATGGCGTTTGGAGATTGGCAGTTGTTGGTGTTGAGTACTGAGGCTGTTGCCGCGATGTGATTGTGGGGGATGCTGGTGTAGAGTGCTGAAACGTCCATTGTGACAAGGAATGTTCCTGGTTCGACTGGTCTGAGGGTGCTGAGTTTCCGTAAGAAATCTGTAGTGTGGCGACAGAAGCTGGGGGTCCCCTGTACAATGGGTTTCAAGATGCCTTCGACATAGCGAGAGAGGTTCTCACACAAGGTCTAATTTCCTGATACGATGGGACGTCCTGGTGTATTGGCTTTGTGTATCTTCAGAAGGTAGTAGGAGTCGCCTACACGAGAAGTACGTGGGATGAGTGAGCGTATGGAACTCTGAAGAGCTGGGTCCAAAGTCCTGATCAGTGTGTTCAGTTCATGGTGTGCTGTTTGGACGGGTTGGCCGGTAGTTGCCTGTAGTGTTGCTGGTTGTTCAGTTGAACAACAACCACGGACCAGTCAAACCGGGAACATTCCTCATCACAATGGATGTTTCAGCACTCTACACCATCATCGCCTCAGTTTGGTACCCATGGGGAAGGCCTCAATCAGGACCTTGGGTTCATGTCACACTACAGGTGACCCCCTTGCACTATACCCACACAGACAGATGGACACAAACACACACAGATACACACAGACACACACACACACATTCACGCAGACCCTCTCTCATACACTCACACATACACTCCCACACATACCCTCTCACAGACTTAAACCCCTTTACACTCACTCTCACACACATACACACCCTCTCACAGTCACTCATAACCCCACCCCTCACACACACACACACCCACACCCACAGGCACATATACATATATAATTTTGTGGGGGTGAATTTATACTTGCAGAATTACATGTTACTTTGCTCAAAGATTGCATGAATCCATGTCAGATTCTGTAAATCTGTTTTTTGATTAGAATCAGTCTGACCATTGTGGCACAGACAGCCTGACACAGAGAGCTAAAACCTTCAATACATTATCTAGGCCGACATGACACCAATTGTTAAAGTTCACTTGAGAATGTAACTTTTAAAAAACTTTTTGCGATTTACAGAACTGAAACCAACATGGTCATTCTAAAAGATGAGAGACTTAACAAACAATCCAGGTCTTTTTCAATATATAATTTCAGTTACATCACACTGTAAACTTTTCTATAAATTCTGTGTCTTACAATCTTATTCTCCACAACTACCTGATGAAGGAACAGTGTTCCGAAAGCTAGTGCTTCCAGTTAAACCTGTTGGACTATAACCTGGTGTTGTGTGATTTTTAACTTTGTACACCCCAGTCCAACACCGGCATCTCCAAGCCAATCCCAATAAATGTACACAAATCTCTCATCATCCTTCGCTGATGATGATAAACGTCATGATAGTGACATCTCTGATCAAACAAAAATGCATTTCTATTCTACCCCAACCTACGATGATATACCATATACCAAAACATGAGTCTCATTATCTTCAAATGGTAAACTGAATATACTTACCAGAATATAACTTAGACTAAAAGTCAACAAACACATTACGCAATGTTCAACAGGAAAAAATATATGGACATAGCCTCATTGTGAAGCAGTATTATATTCTGGTAGGTTTTGCTTTCTCCTCAATGTATATTTTTTCCAAAAATATGCTTTACCTTATAAAATTTATGAAAGTATATTACTTGACTGGTCAAAGTAGACATTATGCAAAACAAAAGCAATCACAATGACTGAATAGCCTCTTGTTGTGATTCTGTGAAATCTGTTTCCTTCTATATTGTCTGGTACTCACTACACTTACCATTGGCATCTGCCATTGAAGAGTCATCCTGCCAGTGTGCTACTTATTTTTGAAGTGAAATGTTATTCAAAAGCTGTTAGGAGGTTGTCGAACCATGTAATGTGTTTCTCATCAATTTGTTGTCTTTGTTATATATAGTCTGGTGTTTTTTTCCACACGGTAGGGAAGTATGCTAATCTGTTCTATATTTGATTAGGAATATTTGGAACATAAGAATGAGGAGCAGGATTAGCCAATTCAGCCCCTATCAGGTACTCCACCATTTAATACAATCATGACTGATCCCATCTTGGCCTCAACTCCACTTTCTTGTCCGCTCCTCATATCTCTTTAACCCATTATTTATTAATATCTATCTATCTCCTCAATTTTCTTCAGTGCCCCTGCATCCACTGCACAATTCCACAGATTTACAATCCTTTGAGAGAAGTAATTCCTCCTTAATGCTATTTTAAATCTGCCACCCCTTATCCTAAAACTATAACCTCTTATTCCAGACTTCCCCACAAGGGAAAACATCCTTTCAACGTCGATTTTGTCAATCCCCTTTAGCATCTTATATGCTTCAATTAGATCTCCTCTCATCCTTCTAGACTCTGCACTCTGTTCCACTACCCAAATGCACTTTGTATGGTAAGATGTGCCTGTACTGCAGGCAAAACAAAACTTTTCACTGTACCTAGGTACATGCGAAAATAATAAATCAAATCAAATTAGAAAGATAAGGGCAGCAGATACATGGGAACACCACCAGATGCTAGTTCCCCTCTGAACCACTCACCATCCTGACTTGGAAATGTATTGCCATTCCATCACTGTTGCTGGGATAAAATCCTGGAACATTCCGCTCACCAGCATTGTGGGTGCATTGCAATAATCATGAAGGTATCTCACCATTACCTTCTGCAGGGCAACTAGGCATGGGAAATAAATATTTGCTCAGACAGAGGTGCTCACATCCCATGAATGAATAACAATACCAAGGGGAATGTGTCTGTGTGGGATTGGGTGGAATGGTTGAGATCAGTGGTGTGGGGAAAATGGCAGCCATGGTCAAAGTCCTCATCAACCACTGTTGGAGAAGTCTTCAGTTCAGAAAAAAAAAGTTTTCAGAAAGTTGTTCCAATGGAAAAAAAACAATGAAGGTGGAGGAAAGGGGAGAATGGAATTCTTCCAAATAAAAGCTTATTGCCAGAAATCTAATCCAGCTAAAAACTAATTTTGTCACTCATACATCTATAAATCTACCAGTCACTTTCCGGTATGTTTTACAAGCACCCATTATTCAATCTATGAGTTTTCACAGTGAGACTTGTTCATAAGGACGTTGTAGCCACATTTCAATCTTGTCCTCACTGATGCTTACTTCCAGCACATAAGGGGAAGATTAGGACTGTATACCCATGGTACCTTAAAAGACTAATCTTGACTCGTTCAAGAGGCTCCTGTCTGATCTCCCATATCCTACTCTCCATAAATTTGAGGTTGTCCAAAACTCCACTGCATTTGTTCTTACACACACCACACTGTCACTCCTGTGCCTGTTACGCGATATCAGTTCCAAGTCAATCAGCACATAGATTTTAAAATTCTCATCCTTGTTTCTAAATTCCTCCAGGGCCTGGTGTCTTCTGTACCCCTGCAGCCCTTTGTCTGATCAGCATTGATCTAATTCTAGCCTCTTGGCATTTCACAAATTTTAATCTCTTTGGTGTCTGCATCTTCAGCTGTCTATCAGTAAACTCTGGGATTTCTTCTTTAAATCTCTCCATTAAACTAAATAATTTTTCACCTTTAAGATGCCCCTGAACACTTCCCCTTTTGACCAAATTTTGAAAATCTGATATGGCTCAAATGTGTAAGTTTGGCCTTACAGTGATTCTGTGACTTACTTTCCTGTGTCAAGGGCACAGTATAATTAAGCTACAGTGCTGCTATTTTGTTTGTGTTAGTCAGAGGACACTGACAGTGGATACAGTACCTTTTCTATTGATGGAAATGAGAAACACTCCCTCAACATAGACCAAGGACTAAACCCTCCTGGTCTGTAAGGCTAAGCCATTGGAATCATTTAAACTTAACCAGTTCACCTTTGTTACAGCTTGATGTCAAATATCAACGCAATAAAGATAGTAATGTTTGTCCGATGAGCGAAGGGGAGCAGTTGAATAACAATTACAAACTTCAGTGGTTACGTTGCTGTATTATTCTTCTTATTTCAATTCAGTTAAGTGCACCCTTAAACACAAATGATGAAGGGCCTCTTCAACACAGTGAAGCAAGTGGTTGATTTGAAGGAGTGTAGACTTTAGCATGTTCTTCTCTGAAACTTGACAATGCTGTACTATCCTAACCAAAAGTGTAGCCTACTGAGGATCAGCACGTCTGATCAGTTCACCACGTAAAAAGGAGGAATAGACCATTCAGCCCATCGAGTCTGCTATGCCACTTAATGACATCATGGCTGATCTGATAATCCGCAACTCTCCCCTAATTCCCTTCTTGATTTAGAATCTGCCTGTCTCAGCCTTGAATATTCTTAATGACCCAGCCTCTACAGCTTTCTGAGATAAAGAATTGCACAGATATACAACTTTCTGAGAGAAGATGTTCCTCCTTATCGCTGTCTTAAATAGAGTCACAGAGATGTACAACATGGAAACAGATCCTTTGGTCCAACTCGTCCATGCTGACCAGATATCATAAATTAATCCTGTTCCATTTGCCAGCACTTGGACCATATCCCTCCAAATCCTTCCTATTCATATACCCGTCAGATGCCTTTTAAATGTTGCAATTGTACCAACCTCTATCACTTCCTCTGGTAGCTCATTCCATACATGTACCACACTCTGTGTGAAAAAGTTGCCCCTTAGGTCCCTTTTAAATCTTTCCCCTCTCACCCTAAAAGTATGTCCTCTAGTTCTGGACTCCCTCACGTCAGGGAAAAGATTTTGTCTATTTTTCCTAGCCATGCCCCTCATGATTTTATAACTTTGAAAAGGTCACCCCTCAGCCTCTGACGTTCCAGGGAAAACAGCCCACCCTATTCAGCCTCACCCTAAACCCTCCAACAATGGCAACATCCTTGTAAATCTTTCTGAACCCTTTCAAGTTTCACAACATCCTTCCTATAGGAATGTGTGATCCCTTATCCTCAAATTATACCCTCTGGTCTTAGACTCTCCCACAAGGGGAAAAATTTTCTGCAGCTACTCTGTCAAGACCTCTAAGAATCCTGTATGTTTCAATAAGGTCACCTCTGATTTTTCTGTATTCCAGGAGTTCAGGCCTAATGTACTAACCTTAGTCACTCCCTCCATACCTGCTATTCTCATTGAAACTTACAGAATACTGAAAGGCCTGGATAGAGTGAATGTGGAGAAGATGCTTCCACTAGTAGGAGAGACTAGGACCCAAGGGCACAGCCTCAGAGTGAAGCGGCAAACCTTTCGTTCTGAGATGAGGAGAAATTTCTTCAAACACAGGTTGGTTAATCTGTGAAACTCATTGTTGCAGAGGGCTGTGGAGGCCAGGTCATTGAGCATGTTTCAGACAGACTTTGATGGGCTCTTGATTAGTAAGGAGATCAAGGGTTACAGGGAGAAGGCAGAAGAATGGGGTTGAGAAACATATCGGTCATGATTGAACGGTGGAGCAGGCTCAATGGGCTGAATGGCCTAATTTTGTTCCTCTATCTCATGGTCTTATGGTATCAACTTGGTGAACCTTCTCTGGACAGCCTCCAAAGTCGGGATATCTTTCCTTAGATGGGGACCCAGACCTGTTCACAGTATTCCAATTACGGTCTTATTCGTGTTTTGCACAATTTTGGAAAAAAACTCCCTACTTTTATATTCCATTCTTCTTGAAATAAAAGCTAACATTCTATTTGCCTTTCTTTTTATCCATTGAACTTGGAGGCTAGTTTTTTTTTGTGATTCGTGGGTGAGGACTCTCGGGTCCTTCTGTTCTGTAGCTTTTGACAATACCATACTGTATTTCAAGATAAGTCAATCTGAGGGAGCTCACTGTTTTGTAATCAATCAGAGAATTGAGGTAGTGATCTGAATTGGCTCAAAGCACATGGGATCTGTGGTGAACTGATGATACACAGGTCCATTGAAGGTGGCAATGTATACAGCCTGCAGCTTCAATACAAAGCACAGCTGGTCAGGCATGCAATATACTGCAGATCAGTGCATTTGACAGAAGGCATACACAGGAGGCAATATGCTTTATTGATGTTAGATGTTTCAATGTGGGGCTGTATGCAATGTTTGCAGTCTGTTTATTTTACTAAGCAACCTGTTCAGAGATGTTCCCACACACCTCTAGAACAGGTGGGACCTGACATCTAACCGGACTAGACGAGACAAATCCTGGATGTTCATGATGACCAGGGAGTCTAGAACCAGGGGTCACAGACTAAGGATATGGGCCTGGCATTTTAGGACTGAGATAAGGAGACACTTTTTGCCCAGAGTGGGGAGTCTGGGATTCACAGAGAGGAGTTAACATAGAACATACAACATAGAACATAGAAAAGTACAGCAGAGAACAGGCCCTTCGGCCCACAATATTATGCCGAGGTTTAATCCTAGTGTAAAATAAAATAACCTATGCGCCCCTCAACTCATTGCTATCTATGTGCATGTCACTTGTATGTCCCTAATGACTCTGCTTTCACCAACACCGCTGGCAATGCATTCCATGCATTCACAACTCTCTGCATAAAGAAGCTACCTTTGACAACCCCTCTATACCTTTCTCCTAATATCTTAAAACTATGACTCCTCGTGCCAGTCAATCCTGCCCTAGGGAAAAGTCTCTGGCTATTTACTCTATCCATGTCTCTCATTATCTTGTATACCTCGATCAGGTCTCCTCTCTTCTTCCTTCTCTCCAGAGAAAAAGGTCCAAGCTTAGTCAACCTCTCTTCGTAAGACAAGCCCTCCAATCCAGGCAGCATCCTGGTAAACCTTCTTTGCACCCTCTCCAAAGCCTCTGTATCTTTCTTATAGTAGGGCGACCAGAACTGGACACAATATTCCAGTGTGGTCTCACCAGGGACTTGCAGAGCTTCAGCAAAACCTCGCAGCTCTTAAACTCGATCCCCCGTTAATGGAAGCCAAAACACCATATGCTTTCTTAACAGCCCTATCCACTTGGGTGGCAATTTTGAGGGATATATGTACTTGAACACCAAGATCCCTCTGTTCCTCCACACTGCCAAGAATCCTGTCTTTAATCCTATATTCAGTATTCGAAAATGCATCACTTCCCATTTATCCAGGTTGAACTCCATCTGCCATTTCTCAGCCCACCTCTGCATCCTGTCTATGTCGCGCTGCAGCCTGCAATAGCCTGTAATATCAACTGCACCTCTATCTTTGTGTCATCTGCAAATTTACTAACCCACCCCTCAACCTCCTCACCCAGGTTAAGGCCAAGACTTTGAATGGAGCTAGACATAGATCTTGGGGCTAAAGGGATCAAAGGGCATGGGGGGAGAAAGTGGCAACAGGATACTCAGTTAGATGATCAGCCATGATTACATTGAAAGGTGGAGAAGGGTTGCCTATTTTCTATGAACCTGGGCCTCCTGGTTCAAAGGTAGAGGCACTAATAGCCCTTAATAGTCTACATTCTACACTACATAGGGAACAGAAGGATCTACAAATCCCTTAACCTGCAAATGTTTAATCATCCAGAGCTCTGAGCAGTTGTAAATCATATTGCTCACCTCAGAATGAACAATGATGTCATCAAGGCTCCCTTTTGAAGTTACATCACTGACATCGTCTTCCAGGATTGACTCATACTCTTTATCTGAAACCAACACAGAACAAATCATCCAACATTTGCTTTCTGAGAAACCTTTCTTCACAAAACTGAGTGATACTTTGCCAAGTGAAAACAAAACACTGCAGATGCTGGAAATCTGAAATAAAAAGAGAGCATGCTGGGGAAACTCTGTACAGAGAGAAACAGCGTTAATATTTCGGGGGATAAAGGAACCAGTCACAAAGAACAGTCTTTAGACTTGAAATATTAACTCTGTTTTTTTCTCACCAGACCTGCTGAGTTTTTCCAACATTCTCTGTTTTTATTTTTGTATTTAGTCAACATTCAACATCTTGAGGAGCTTAATATGATGAGGCCTTCCAGCCAAATGTTATTCATCAAATAATAGACCTTGTGCTTTAAAATCTAGTTGTGACTGCAGTAATCCTCATGCAAGCAAATGGGAAACACTATCCTCTTTACATAACCCATGAATATTTACTTAATCTGGAGAGAAGGTGGCCAGGTGATAATGTCACTGGACTAGTTTCTTTATTATTCATACGTAGGATGTGGACATCACTGGTTAGGCCAGCATTACTGGTGAATTACATTGCGACACCAGGTGAGGATGGTAATCTTCCCTCAAGACTATTAGTGATGGGTTCCTATGACAATTGACTGTGGTTACATGGTTACCACTAGTCTAGCTTTTTATTAAATTGTTTTATTCACACACAGGACGAGGGCATCTCTGGCTAGCCCAGCATTTATTGCCTGCCCCTAATTGCCCCAGAGGGCAGTTGAGAGTCAAGCATATTGGCTTGAGTCAAGCATAAACCAGACCTGGTGGGGAGAGTTGTTTCCTTTTCTAAAGGACATTAGTCAATCAGTTCGGTTTTTCCAACAATCTACAATTTTTACTGAATTCAAGATGCACCTCCTGTCCTGGTGGGATTCTGAACACGAACATTACTAATCCAGTGACTTGACCACTACAGCAATACCACTCCAGGTGACTCCAAAGGCTTTGGGATTATGGTATCAAATCCCATCACTGGGCAATTAATAAATCTGGAATTGAAAGCTAGCCTAAAGTGAAAATGATAACCATCACTGGTTGTGGTAAAAATGCATCTGGTTTCTTAAGGGAAGAAAGTCTACCATCTCAACCTGGTCTGGCCCAGTGATTCACTTTGTTCAAGGGAACTTAGGGATGGGTAACATTTCATGAAAGAATAAAATGGAGCAGGAAGATAAAGCTGAGGTTTTAAACAAATACTTCCATAGCTCCTTAAAGTCAGCAGGGCAGGCAGATCAGGTGGTTAAGGGGATACTTAAGGCACAGGGGATACTTGTCTTTATTAGTCACGGTATTGAATACAAGAGGTTACAATGGAGCTGTATATAACTTTAGAACAAAGAAAAGAAAATTTACAGCCCAGGAGCTGGCCCTTTGGCCCTTCAAGCCTGAGCCGAAGGGCCTGTTCCTGGGCTGTAAATTTTACAGCTGGAGTGCTGTGCAGTGCCGGAAGTCACACTATAGGAAGGATTGGTTGCATTAGATAGGGTGCAGAAGAGTTTCGCCAGGATGTTGCCCAGGCTGGAGTGATGAAGAGAGATTAGATAGGCTGGGGTTATTTTCCTCAGAGCAAAGGGGCTGTGGGGAGATCTGATTGAGATGTATAAAGTTCTGACAGTCATAGACCTGGTAGATAGAGACTAACCTTTCCCTTTAAATAACCAGAAGCACTGTTTTAAGGTCAGGTGCAGGAGGTTTAGAGGGAATGTGAGGAAAAGAATCTTTCACTCAATGGGTTGTGGATATCTGGGCCTGAAAGGGTGAGAGAGGCGGGAACCCTGAGGAAATTTAAGGACCAATAGGATGAGCACTTCAAACATCATACCACACAAAGCTACAAACCAAGTGTTGGAAAATGAGATTAAAATAAATGTTTAGTGACTGGCATAGACAGGATGGACTGAAAGGCCTCTTTCCATGCTATAAATATCCATGCTGACTCGATTATTGAAAGGCTCTGAAATGAGAAAACACATTTAGTGTACAAGTGTCAACATTATGTTGTCATGTATAAATTTAACACTATTCTGTTACCGGAAAGTTTATCTGTGCTTTTGTCAATTGTTCATCATCAAGGATATAACTGTTGCAGTAAATGTGGTCCTAACCATTTGGGCAAAGTGAGTATAAGTGTTGAAATTCACGACAGACAGTAAAGATGCCTCAGAGGGCATCACCAAGGCTAGTGAATGAGAGAAACTCTAACCAGTGTTGGAACTGTACAGCTGCAGGTGTGTGTGCCACAGAATGGCAAGTGAATATAAGTGTGCAACGTACATTATAAATCTCAAAGCAGTTTTGGTCTCTGCATTGCAGAAAAAAAAACATTTAGAAATGGTGGAAAGGTGCAAAAGTGATTTACAATCATCAGACCAACTGAGAGTAAAGACCTGCCGGGAAAGTTAGTCTGGTTGAGATTGTTTTCTCTCAGGGAATATAGAAGATTGAGGGGCAACCAAATAAAGATTGTTAAAATCATCAATGACCACAGCAGGATAAACATAACGTTTCCACTTGTGGGTAGATTCCAAATCTAGGGTTTTTAAAATTCTAAGAGAAATGATTGGAATGGAGAACTTTCTGCCACATGAGGTGCTTGAGACAAAAGATATTTTTAAAGTAAATAAGCGCATGAGGTAGAAAAGGGACAGGAAGAGGTTATTCTGACAGGGTGAGATGAAGTAGGTTGAAAGAGATGGGTGCAGAGAACAAATATGACAACACTGGGCCAGACAGTTTGCTTTCATGCTGTAAATTCAAAGTAATATCATAGAGTATTATTATGTTAAATTAACACTGCAAACAATTTTTAGAAAGCACATGAACAGCTGGATATTGTATCAGAGACCAGAAATACTACGATTTACTTCTGGCCGATAGCCCATCTGAGCCAAGTAGTTGAATTTTATTTTATTCATTCACAGAATGAGGGAATCACTGGCTAGGCCAGCATCTATTGCCCATTCCTAATTGCCCAGTGGGCAGTTAAATGTCAAACAGTGCTGTGGGTCTGGAGTCACGTGTAGATCAGACCAGCTAAGGATAGAGTTTCCTTCCCTGAAGGAGAGTAGCAAACCAAATGGGCTTTTCCTGACAATGGATTCATGATCATCATGAGATTGTTAATTCCAGATATTTATTGAATTTAAATTCCACCATGGCAGGATTTGAATGCAGGTCCCCAGAGCATTACCTGGGGTCTCTGGATTAAGAGTCCAGCGATAATACCATTTGGTCATTATCTCCCCAGTTAAGGGTTTTTGCAGTTAGCCTCAGTGCCTTGAGCTAGAGAAGCCAGCAGACCTGAGACTCCTGACAACTTGCATAAATGTTATCTCACGATGCGTCCTATTTTTCAGCACTGGGGAACCAATCTTTTCTTCACAGAAAGAACGTTGAGATTGAGATGCAATTCAGATATCAGCCTCATTTGGCACATTGCACCTCTGCTCAAAGCCTCTTGGTTTTGGGTGCAAGGCCCATTGCAAACATTATAATATGTCAGGCCTTTGGCAAAGATGTCTCCTTATAAGATGAGGGCATCACTGGCTAAGTCAGCAGTTATTGCCCATCTCAAATTACCCAGAGGGCAGTTAAGAGTCAACTACATTGCTACGGGTCTGAAGTCACATGTAGGCTAGACCAGAGGATGGCAGTTTCTTTCCTTAAAATACATTAGTGAACTATATGGGGTTTTCCTGACAATCAGCAATGGATGCATGGTCATCATGAGACTCAATTCCATATTTTATTCTATTCAAATTCCACCATTCTGGAATTTGAACCTAGGTCCCAGGTCATAACCTGGGTCTCTGGATTAACAGTCCAGTGATGATACCACGAGGCCATTGCCTATACCCTTGTTGTGCTAAGGTTAATTTGATTCTGGGTGCAGAGGATAAGTGGAGCATGATTTTGCTTTATTTACTCCCACTGACAGGTTGTTCCACCTTTGCAGGAATCAACTTGGTTGAGGAAGGATTTTGGATAGTGCCACATAAAGTGGGGATGGGTAAGGGCAGTTGAGTGTGGAAGGATAAATGAAAGCCCCTGAAAATTGGTTAACTTGATGCAAAACGTTAACTTATATCAATAGAAATACCTGTGGATGTTGAGCTAAAAAACGCTGAGAGCTGGCTAAAGAGTTCTGATTCTCCTCTCTCTAAAATTTCGAGTTTCTCTTGAGGCATGATAATAAAAAATGGATGAGATTCAAGTGAACAATATGTTAGAAAGCAGATTCTGCAGGAAGTCATTACAGCATTCTATTCACATCATACTCCCCCTGTAGCTCAAGCTCTGTTTCCATTCAGTGAATGTGTCTCTTTTCTGGAAACAGAACACAAGTTAAAGAGGTAATGCCGGAACCCAACTTGTTATTAATTAAAGAATCCAGTCCCTATAAATAACTTACAAACTTATAGGTCTTAGATTGTAAATAGACTATCACAGGACATGAACTGTTTATGAAAAATACCCTGGTTTAAAAAGATATTTCAGAGATTGCCCAATGTTTACAATTTTGCAAACATGGGACTGAAATATTTGTGCATTATTAAATTCAGTATAATTAACAAGATCCATCCACCAGTGAGTACCAGTTACCATTAGATGTAGAAGCAGAAGTAGGCCATTCAGCCCATTGAGTCTGATCTGCCATTCAATGTGATCATGACTTTCTTGCTTTTTCCCCATAAGTCTTGATTCCCTTAATGATTAAGAATCTGTCTCAGCACTGAATATCCTCAATAAACCAGCCTCTACAGCCCTCTGCAGTAGAGAATTCCACAGATATACCATTCTCCAACAGGATGAATTCCTCCTTAGTTTTCTTATATGGGTGACTGCTTACTCTGAGATTGTGTCACCTTCAGCTGTCCCTCAATACATCAACTCAGCCTTCTGAGTCTCTGCCATAGATCCTCATGTGAAATAACAAATTCTTATTCCACAAATCTTTGGAGGCATGGAGCAGGATGTTCCTCAAGGGAGGAGGATATAAAAAGCAGTGTCTGCTTTCTTTTCTTCCCCTCTCCTCTGATGCTCTGCCTCATCATTAAGACTTCATGACTCAAAACATGAAGCAGCTTAATGGATAAGTTGTCACCATTTCAACCCATTGGCAGCAGGCTCCTCCTAACCATTAATGCCAATGCTGCAGCAACTTCAAGGAGAGCATCAGGGTGTCATTAAAGTGCTTTCTTTGTCCCTTCCTGCAACTTGGCCATTTGGTGGTGGAGAAAACAGGGCCTGGTGGGGAAAACTCCTTTTGACCATCCAGGCAGAATGTCCAGTTCAATAAAATTGACTTTGCAGGGATTTTGCCTGAATGCTTTGGCAGTGGCTTCAAGGAAGAGACCAGCCTTTGTTCAATATACTTCCAATTGAATTCAGAGGAGTGACAATGCTAATGGAGTCTCTCCAGGGCTCTTATGTGTTGCTAGTACACAGTCCACGGCAGTACAGGAATGTGGTGTAAACAACCACTCTATATACTTGCAATTTTGATTAAGGAGTTTTCTGCTGTCGAACACTTGAGGATTCAGTGACCTTGGCTCTTCATAACCTTCTTTAGCCCTGCAGGATCTTTGTGTACCTCCAATCTGGCCACTCACATAA
>NC_057722.1:75000773-75016218 GCF_004010195.1 Chiloscyllium plagiosum | reverse complement strand
AACCTCTCCTCCACTCTATTGTCTTTGCCCCTTTTAAATTCTTTTTTTAAAACCTACTATTCCTTGTGTGGCTTGGTGTCACACTTTCTCTAGTGAAAACCCTTGAGCTGTTTCATTAAATTAAAGGTGCTATGTAAAAGCTAGTCATTTTTGTCATTGAAGCAACACTGTAAAATTGGACTATCTATAATCAATGCACAAAGAAGGAACTGGAGATGTAGTGAAGAATGCAGACTTCCAGATCAAGTTTTTCCTTAATTTTGTCTAAATGCCAGCATGGAAAATGTACAAGACTGCAGGCGACAGTACAGTATGTAAGTACATAGGGAGGAATATGTTGGGAAAAGCCCAAAAAAACTGTAAACAATGTTCACCTTAACTGAACTATCCTAAATGTTACAGAAAAGAAAACTTGTCCATTTTACAAGTTGTCTCAATTATCATTGGAGTCTTTTTTTTTAGGGAGAGGCGATGTTTCAGTCATCCTTTACAGTTAAGACAATGTGTCGATTCAGGCGAACAGTCATTTTTCTCCGTCCTTGTTTCAGTGTTTGCTTTCAGAGACAATGCAGCTCCTTACCAAATTTCCTGTGGCTCTGATTGAGCAGCCAGCTGGAATCAGTCTGTGTGAGAACTGATGTTAGTGGAAGTTGGTCAGAATCCACAATTGTAACAGTAGAGTCCACAATGTCCGGAATGATTTCACTGGGCCTGTTTCACGGAGACAGAAGTCAATACAAACAGACTCAAACAAACATGCAATTAAAAGTGCAAATACTCTGTTGTTTGCAGTTCACAGAATTATACCTTTCTATCACTGTTACTTTTAATAGGTATCTGTTTGGAGAGGTCCATGGAATGTTGATGAGAATAGTGAGGTTTGGAAATCTCTGTCTGAAAGGATGGCAGAGGCATTAACTTCTATTATCTTTTTAAAAAGTATCTGGATAGACACTTGAAGTGCCTTAAACCTACAATACTACAGAGCTAGAAAGTAGGACTAACCTTTACAAGGCACCAATGGCTAATTTAAGTAAGGAGAAAGAGTCAGGAGAAGTTTCACTTATGCCAGTATAGTTTTAATCGTCAACTTAAACCTTATGTAAATGATAGACAGAGTTCCACGTTTAGTCAGGAAATTGGGATGTTAATTTTCATGCAACATATTATTAGTTTAAGGGTGAAAATGAAAACCACTTTTTGGCTGTTCTAAGAGCTGAATGGCCTTATTGCATGCTGGAACACTCTATTTTCTAATCAACCTGTTCAGAGATGATTAGGCTCTCAGGGTTGGAATTTCCTTTCTATTCCACTCCTTTTAGACTGTCATTAAAACCTGCCTGTTTCATAGAGTCATGGAGTCAAAAAGGACAGAAACAGACCCTTCGGTCCAGTTAGCACACAATGATCATATTCTCAAACTAAAGTAGTCCTACATGCCTACATTTGGCCCTCTAAACCTTTTCTATTTATGTACTTATCCAAATAACTTTTAAATGTTAACAGTACCTGCATCCACCCCTTCTTGAGAAACTCATTCCACGCATGAACCACACTGACGATTAAAGGCAAGCATACCAAACGCCTTCTTTACAATCCTGTCTACCTGTGACTCTACTTTCAAGGAACTATGAACCTACATTCCAGGGTCTCTTTGTCCAGCAACACTCCCCAGGACCTTACCATTAAGTGTATAAGTCCTGCCCTGATTTGCCTTTCCAAAATGCAGCACCTCACATTTATCTAAATTAAACTCTATATGCCACTCCTTGGCCCATTAGCCCGTTGTACTCTGAGGTAACCTTCTTCGCTGTCCACTACACCACCAATTTTGGTAGCATCTGCACACTTCCTGACCACACCTCCTATGTTCATATCCAAATCATTTATATAAATGAGGAAAGGCAGCAGACACAGCACCGATCATCGTGACACATCACTGGTCCCAGGCCTCCAGTCTGAAAAGCAACCCTCTACCTTTAAGCCAGTTCTGTATCCAAATGGTTAATTCTCCTTCCATTTGATCTGACCTTGCTAACCAGTCTATCATGAGGAACCCGTGTCAAACACCTTATTGAAGTCCATATAGATCATGTCCATCACCCTGCCCTCGTCAATCGTCTTAGAACATAGAAGAATACAGCGCAGTACAGGCCCTTTGGCCCTCGATGTTGCGCCGATCCAAGCCCACCTAACCTATACTAACCCACTATCCTCCATATACCTATCCAATGCCCGCCTAAATGCCCATAAAGAGGGAGAGTCCACCACTGCTAACCTTACAGCCTGTTTTATACTGTATTTCAATGTCCTTCCTACCGAAGTGCATCACCTCACACTGCTCTGCATTAATCCTCATCTGCCATAAACCTGAAAACTACACCAATGTGTCACTGTCCTGTTGGAGTTCCACACTGTCCATCACAAACATTATAATTCTTCCAGGTTTAGTATCTGCATATTTTGAAATTGTCCTACAGTCACACACCACACAGAAATACCGATTCACTCACTATTGTGAGGAAGTGCACTATTCACACACTCCCTGAGGACAGACTTAAATACTGACACCCACCAGACAAAGCAAGTGAAATGCTGACAAGGTCACCCTGGAGCAAGAGAAATACCGACAGACATTCCATGTCTGTATTAGTTTCTGCGTATTAATGAGTTTCTCTAAATCTCTGTATCAGTGTGTGTGTGTATATCTGTGTGTGTCTGCGTGGGACGAGTCTGGCAGTCACTATGGTGCTTACAGTGATGTAATATCCACCTGACACGAGTTCTGAGGAAGGGTCACTCGACCTAAAACGTTAACTTTCATTTCTGTCCACAGATGCTGCCAGACCTGCTGAGCTTTATTTTGCTGTCAGTCTCTGCTCGTCTCCCCCCAGCACTGTACAGCTTGGAGTGGAGGGTAAAAATCATCAGAGATTCAGTTTACGAGGGACAGAGGGAGGGCAGCAGCTCACAGCATCATCAACAAACACACACACACACACACAAACACACAGACAGTCACAGGCACACAGACACACACACACTCAGAGAAATAGACACATAACATGTGCAGAGAGATAGATACACACAGAGGGGCACACAGATATACATATAAACGCACACAAACCTTCACAAAACCATGCTGACTATCCTTGATCACATTATTCCTATCCAGATGTGCATAAATCCTTCTTACAGGAAACATCATAGCTTGGAAAATAGTGTTTTAATTTAAAATAGTTTAGGGTAGTTCGACAGGGTTGTTAACTGAAGATGTGCATGGTTGGTATGGGCTGGTTGGACCACATGGTCTGTTTCCATGGTGCATGACTCTATGACTTCATTTAAAATAGATGCTTCTGAGGAAGGGAGAAGATAATTTAGAATTGTTAATAATAGTTTACCTCAGTGCAAGGAGTTTAGTTCAAAAGTTCCAAAATCATAAAGACTTAGCTAAAACACAGCAAATGTGAAGTGAAACTGAAACAGCCTCAGGTCAGTTATATGATGGATTAAGGAAGATGCTATCAGAGTCTCAAAGATCAGGAACTCACAAATGAGGTAGACCTGGTGTGGGATACAGCAAGGAATTCTCTCTGGTGTTTGAGTACTGTAATGGGATGGTGTTGGGAATAACAGGATTTTGTTTTTATGTGTTTTGAAATCTCAACATGTGTTATATGTAATTAGCTCTGTTCATTCTATTTTATCTTCATTTCTTTTGCATAATAAACTGCTGTTTTATCGTTAAAACCAAATCTGCAGCGTTGTGCACTTATGTTTCACTCCATGCTAAAACCGAAAAAGCAAAGTCCATTCCATCAAGACAGGTTTCAGTTGTGAGATCTGACCTGTCCAATAACATCAGCTGCAATTATAACCCCTGTAATAAAGAAAACAAAGGTCTTGCATTCATGTAGAACCATATTACAATTCAAGATCTCGCATGATCTGTAACGATATAATTATTGTTGAAGCCCAGTGACAATTGTTGCAGCTTCATGAAGCTTTCTAGAACCCCCATTGCTTGGTGCCTAGTCTTATCCGATTATTTCTCCTTGTAAAAGGTGCTATATTAGTGAAACTCCTTTTTTTTGTTTTCATTATTGTTGCTGTTTCTTGCACACTCTTCAAACCATTCTGCAGAGCTGACATTTCTTGGTATGGACACAAACCTGACAAGCTTCAAGTATTTTCAGATTTTCAATTCCTTGTCTACATTGTTATGTTTAATCCTAATTCAAAATGTCATACAAAAATTAATGCTGAAAATCTAATATTAATACCAGGAATGTGTCATGTCAGTCATAGCCTTGTGGCAGACTAATGGTAGACTATTAATTCAGAAACGAAGCTGAAAATGTGTTGCTGGAAAAGCGCAGCAGGTCAGGCAGCATCCAGGGAACAGGAGAATCGACGTTTCGGGCATAAGCCCTTCTTCAGGAACGAAACATCGATTCTCCTGTTCCCTGGATGCTGCCTGACCTGCTGCGCTTTTCCAGCAACACATTTTCAGCTCTGATCTCCAGCATCTGCAGACCTCACTTTCTCCTATTAATTCAGAAACCCAAGTAACATCCTGGGAGAAAAGAAATGAAAGAACTACAGATTTCAGAAATCAGAAACAGTTCTGAGGAAGGGTCTCTGGACCTGAAATATTAACTCTGATTCCTCTCCACAGATGCTGCAATACCTGCTGAGTTTTTCCAGCAATTTCTGTTTTTGTTTCTAATATCCTGGAGACCTAAATTTGAATCAGGCTATGGCAGATAGTGGGATTTAAATTCAGTTAATAAAACCTGGAATTAAGAGTCTAATGCTGGCCATGAAACTGTTGTTGATTGTCAGATTGTTGTTGATCTGGTTCACTAATGTCTTTTAGGGAAGGAAATCTGCCATCCTCACCTATTCTGGTCTCCATGTAACTTCAGATCTATAGTATGTGATTGCTGCTTAACTGCCCTTTGGGCAATTAGGGATGGGCAATAAATGCTGGCCTAGCCAGTGATGTCCTAATCCTGAGAACGAGCGAGTAAAAAATGGCAGAAGGACAAAAGTTGTTTAGTCAGCGTCTGAATCGGTTAAAGAAGTTAATGCTTAAGGTGATTAAACAAAAAATTGCCCTTCACCATTTCAGATTCTGTGGTGAATTCCATTGAATATTTACAATGTGAACATTTTAATTCCAGTTGCAGTGTATTCTTACCCATCAATGAATGTTGATTCTGTTTGTGTGAAGCTTTCTGCTATACTTGATGTGCTTGAAGCAACTGAAGAGGAGAGAGAAAAAAATGGTAAAGGTGGATAATGTTTAGACAAAAGAATAGTCAGATCAATGGAATGCTCAGTTTTACTTATGTCAGCATAATTGTCAACTTAAACCTCACGAGAATGACAGAGAGAAACAGGCTAAAATGTTTAGACAGGAAATTATGGAATTAATCTTCATGCAACATCTAATGTTATTAACTAAGGGTGAAAATTGAAATATCAACATGGAGGTCAATGGAGTTTGATTGAGTGCCTCATCCATTATCATCTGAATAAGATTTAATACAAAATGCAGCTTTCAGTAGCAGATATTTCATTTTTATTCTGTAAATTAAGCAGACCTACATTTTGTGTTATAATTATAATAAAAAGTGAAGGTATCCAGCACACAACAGAACCCACCCAATGCTAGTTAGGAACAATACCTGCTAATCCATTGTAGTTCACGGATATAGTAGGTATTGATTAGAAACATGCCTTGCCAGACTGCAACCTATAGAAGCTTAGAGCCTGTATGCCTCTGACTCTTCACTTTAGGTAATGAAGGGTAAATAGTTCAACCAGGGAAGATGGAGGCCGAGGCAAAATGTCTGGAAACCACAGCAGCTGGTAGAAGTTAAATTCAATTTTAAAAATCCGGAATTGAAAATTAGTCTTAGTAATGGTGACCTTGAAATTATCATTGATTGTAAAAACCCATCTGGTTCACAAATATTCTTGAGGGAAAGGAATCTCCCATCTCTACCTGTTCTCACCTATATGTGACACCAAGCCCATAGCAATGGGGTTGGCTCTTAACTAGCCTCTGAAATGGTCTAACAGGTTGCTCAGTTCATGAACAATTAGGGATGGACACCAAATGTTGGCCTTGCCAGTGATGCCCACATCCCATGAAAGAATAAAAAAAACGTACAATCAAACCTGACGTGGGTGGTGAGCAAGTTGTTGGAGGGGATCCTGAGGGACAGGATGTATATGTGTTTGGAAAGGCAAGGACCTGTTAGGGATAGTCAACATGGCTTTATGTGTGGGAAATCATGTCTTACAAATTTGATTGAGTTTTTTGAAGAAGTAACAAAGAGGATTGATGTGGGCAGAGCAGTAGATGTGATCTATATGGACTTCAGTGAGGCATTCAACAAGGTTCCCATGGGAGACTGGTTAGCAAGGTTAGATCTCATGGAATACAGGGAGAACTAGCCATTTGGATACAGAACTGGCTCAAAGGTAGAAGACAGAGGGTGGTTTTTCAGACTGGAGGCCTGTGACCAATGGAATGTTACAAGGATCGGTGCTGGGTCCACTACTTTTCATCATTTATATAAATGATTGGATGTGAGCATAAGAGGTATAGTTAGTAAGTTTGCTGATGACACCAAAATTGGAGGTGTAGTGACAGTGAAGAAGGTTACCTCAGATTACAACGGGATCGTGATCAGATGGGCCAATGGGCTGAGAAGTGGCAGATGGAGTTTAATTCAGATAAATGTGAGGTGCTGCATTTGGGAAAGCAAATCTTAGCAGGACTTATACATTTAATGGTAAGGTACAAGGGAGTGTTGCTGAACAAAGAGACCTTGGAGAGCAGGTTCATAGTTCCTTGAAAGTGGAGTCGCAGGTAGATAGGATAGTGAAGAAGGCGTTTGGTATGTTTCCTTTATTAGTCAGAGTATTGAGTACAGGAGTTGGGAGGTCATGTTCCGGCTGCACTGTACACTGGTTAGACCACTGTTGGAATATTGCGTGCAATTCTGGTCTCCTTCCTATCAGAAAGATGTTGTGAAACTTGAAAGGGTTCAGAAAAGATTTACAAGGATGTTGCCAGGGTTGGAGGATTTGAGCTATTGGGAGAGGTTGAACAGGCTGGGGCTGTTTTCCCTGGAGCATCGGAGGCTCGGGGTGACCTCATAGAGGTTTATAAAATCATGAGGGGCATGGATAGGATAAACAGACAAAGTCTTTTCCCTGGGGTGGGGAGTCCAGAAGTAGAGGGTTTGGGGTGAGAGGGGAAAGAGACCTAAGGGGCAACTTTTTCACACAGAGGGTAGTACGTGTATGGAATGAGCTGCCAGAGGAAGTGATGAAGGCTGGTACAATTGCAACATTTAAAAGGCATTTGGATGGGTATATGAATAGGAAGGGTTTGGAGGGATTTGGGCCGGATGCTGGCAGGTGGGACTAGATTGGGTTGGGATATCTGGTTGGCATGAACGAATTGGACAGAAGGGTCTGTTTCCGTGCTGTACATCTCTATGACTCTATGATTCATACAGACATCACTATTTTAGACAGTAATAGCAACACCTGAGGGGAATATCAGAGATTTTGGAAAAGGTGTATTTTACTATATACTGAAATACCCAATGCACACAAACCTTTTAATATTTTATACTTGATTTTATAATAATGGCTGTCCCTTACCCAGGCTTTACATTTTGATTACTTGTTTTTTTTTATTAGATTACTTACAGTGTGGAAACTGGCCCTTCGGCCCAACAAGTCCACACCGACCCGCCGAAGCGCAACCCACCCATTCCCCTACATTTACCCCTTTTTACCTAACACTATGGGCAATTTAGCATGGCCAATTCACCTGACCTGCACATCTTTGGACTTTGCTTTATTGGTAACATTATTACAATTTGGTATCTAGTGCCATAATTACATTAGATTAGATTACTTACAGTGTGGAAACTAGCCCTTTGGCCCAACAAGTCCACACCGACCCTCCGAAGACCAACCCACCCAGACCCATTCTCCTAAATTTATCCCTTCACCTAACACTACGGGCAATTTAGCATGGCCAATTCACCTAACCTGCACATCTTTGGACTGTGGGAGGCAACCAGAGCACCCGGAGGAAACCCATGCAGACACGGGGAGAATGTGCAAACTCCACACAGTCAGTTGCCCGAGGCAGGGATTGAACCCGGGTCTCTGGCACTGTGAGGCAACAGTGCTAACCACTGTGCCACCATGCCGCCATATATTTCTTTTTTTTTAGTGTTTGTACAGCATATGATACCATATTTTTCTGTTCTCCTTTCTCTACCGTATTCACTTAGGCTTCTTGATTAGATTAGATTACTTACTTATAATGACCTTTCAATCTTTGTTTCTCTATCTTTCTCTGTCTGTTTACACTATTGATCAGGTTTCAAATGATCAAATAATAAATCATTTTCTTCTAACCTATAGTCTGTCAGGTTCAACAGGTAAGTCAAAACTTCCTGCAGTTTTCAGGAAACAAAAGTCTCCAGAAGGCCTTGGAGCAAGATATTAATCTTCAGGTGAGTTTCAATCCAATTTGAGGTTGCCAAATCTAATTTTTCTGTCATAAAAATGACTCAGAGTTGCCTGCCATTTCAACACACCACCACATTTCCATTTCAACATCTCTGAATGGGCCCACTGTAGTGCTCCAGTGAGACTCAGCATAAGCTGGAAGAACAGTATCTCATCTTCTGCTTAGGGATCCTTCTGGACTCAATATTGAGTTCAAAAATTTTAGAACCTGAACACCTCCTTCCATGTTCGTAACCCCCCTCCACACCCTATGTCCTGTCATGACATGGACCGTTTTCAGTGCAGGATCTCATTTTCACCTACTTATTATCCCCATTATCAGCTTTTCTCCTTCCCTAGTTTACCACCATCCATCCCTTTTTCCACTAACTGTCTTATCTCTCCAGGTTCTGTGTTTACCTGTTTACTTACTCCCACCCCAACCCGGTCATTAGCACATATGCCATCCTTTCCCAGTGACCATCAGTTCTGAAGAAGGATCACTGGACTCGAAACATTAACTCTGCCTTCTCTCCACAAAAGAAAATCAAGATTGTTTTCTCCAGGATTTTTTTTATTCATTCATGGGAAAAGGGTGTCGCTTCCTAGGCTAGCATTTAAGGCCCATCTCTAATTGCCCAGAGAGCAGTTAAGAGTCAACCACATTGCTGCGAGTTTGCAGTCACAGAAAGACCAGAACAGGTAAGGATGGCAGTTTCCTTCCCTAAAGGACATTAGTAAACCAGATAGGTTTTTCCGATAATCAACAATGGATTCACGGTCATCATTAGATTCTTAATTCCAGATTTTTAAAATTTAATTCAAATTCCACCATCTGCTGGGATGGGATTTGAACCCAGGTCCCCAGAACATTACGCCACAGCAGGATTCTCAACACTTACATGTCATTCCGAAAGACTCCAGGCCAATACTGGAGGGCTGGCAACCCTAATGTATAGGCATTAGACTGAACCCAGACTCCCTCGAACAGCCACATCAGTGTAAATCAAAACTGCTTCAACTTTGTAACGCAAATGCACCCTGAAGATTACAGGCTTGAGTGAAGCTATGATGCAGTGCACTGAGGGAAGACTGCTACCAACCGAGCCCACCTTCGCCTCATGGTTAGGTAACGAACGATGGAAGGAGGCTGGTTTGGAGGGTAAATAGTCACATTAACCTGTGAGTCAAGGGGTGCTGGAAAAGCACAGCAGGTCAGGCAGCATCCAAGGAGCAGGAAAATCGACGTTCAGGGCAAAAGTCCTTCATCAGGAACGTCTATGCCTGACCTGCTGTGCTTTTCCAGCACCACTCTAATCTTGACTCTAATCTCCAGCATCTGCAGTATCCACACTAACATAGAAACATAGAACAATACAGCGCGGAACAGGCCCTTTGGCCCTCGATGTTGCGCCGACCTGTGAACTATTCTCAGCTCGTCCCCCTACACTATCCCAAAGTCATCCATGTGCTTATCCAAGGATTATTTAAATCTCCCTAATGTGGCTGAGTTGACTACATTAGCAGGTAGGGCATTCCACGCCCTTACCACTCTCTGCGTAAAGAACTTGCCTCTGATATCTGTCTTAAGTCTATCACCCCTCAATTTGTAGTTATGCCCTCTCGTACAAGCTGTCGTCATCATCCTAGGAAAAAGTCTCTCACTCTCTACCCTATCTAATCCTCTGATCATCTTGTATGTCTCTATCAAATCCCCCCTTAGCCTTCTTCTTTCCTTAGCTTTCTTCTAACCTGTGAGACCTGTCTCTCTGCAGGGTGTCCCTGGCGGGGCCAGCATTTATTGCCCACTCCCAAAACAGAACGGCTTGGCTCAGCCATTTCCGACAGCGGTTCAGAGTCAACCTCCCTTTGCTGTGGGTCTGAAGTCATATGTGGGTCAGACTAGGTAAGGACAGCAGATTTCCTTCCCTAAAGGAGATGAGTGAACCAGACAAACCATGATATTTTGTGGCACCTTTGCTGACCTTAGACAGAATCATAGAATGCTTAAAATATGCAAGCAGACCATCAGCCCATTGAGTCCACTCAGAGGAGATCCCTTGAAGATTTCATTAATCGAATTTAAATTCTGCAATCATGGCCCGGAGGCTCTGGATTACCCAGTCTGGGGGGGAAGGGGGCATCAATCACAGTTACCTCTGTTCCCCTGAAGAAGGAGCAGCGGTCCGAAAGCTAGTGCTTCCAAATAAACCTGTTGGACTGTAACCTGGTGTTGTGTGATTTGTCCACCCCCAGCCCAGATGTCCCAGAAGGGCGGAGCTAGTTCGGAGGGGCTGAGTGGCCTCCCCTGTGTGTTCGGGCAGTGGGGGAGGATGAATGAAGTCGAATTGTTTCCTCTTGTTTTCTTTGTCTGACGGTGGTTACCTGATTTGTCCGCGTCCTGGGCTGAACTCTCCAGGTCCTGGCTGTCGCCGCTTCCCGTCTGGCTCACACTGGACTCGCTCATCGCGGGACAGGCTGATTATGGCACCGGCTCCACGGGGAGTACAAACCATTCAGCCTGCTGCCCCCCGCCGCTGTTCTCCCTTTTATTCCGCTTCGTGTCGGATTTTGTACCGACCCTGATCCAGAGCACCGCCACAGAGGGTTCGCTCGCCCGTTGTTGTGACCCGTTGCCATAGTGACCGGGCCGCTCGCCCATTGGCTCGCCACGCCCCCCTCACTCTGATACACTCGCCGAATGTTGCCGGTCCGGCCACGTGAGGGAGATGGGGTGCGGCCTCAACCGGCCCCGCCTCCTTGGCTGGCCGTTCGGCCCAGGGCTGCTGGGTCTTCTCATCGCCCAGCATTGAGTGGGATTACCACCCATGGTGGCAATTCGGCCCGTCGTCTCTGTGCATAAGCAATTTGGCAATCCCTTTCCTCCACCCTCTGGTTCCTCCCCCCACCCAGACTCTGGCTCTTTCCCTCCAATCCCGCAGATGTTTTTTCACCTTATCCAATTCCCTTCATTTTCCTGATCCACCACACTGGCAGAGAATTCCAGATCTTAACTGCTCATCATGTAAAAAGGAGTAGGCCATTCAGCCCCTCATTCTGGATTAGTGGTGCTGGAAAAGCACAGCAGTGGGCGGCACGGTGGCACAGTGGTTAGCACTGTTGCCTCACAGCGCCAGAGACCTGGGTTCAATTCCCGCCTCAGGCGACTGACTGTGTGGAGTTTGCACGTTCTCCCCGTGCCTGCGTGGGTTTCCTCCGGGTGTTCCGGTTTCCTCCACAGTCCAAAGATGTGCAGGTCAGTTGAATTGGCCATGCTAAATTGCCCATAGTGTTAGGTATAGGGGTAAAAGTAGGGGTATGGGTGGGTTGCGCTTCGGCAGGTTGGTGTGGACTTGTTGCGCCGAAGAGCCTGTTTCCATACTATAATGTAATGTAATGTAAGTTCAGGCAGCATCCGAGGAGCTGTAAAATCGACGTTTCGGTGCAAAAGCCCTTCATCAGGAATACAGACAGAGTGCCTGAAGGGTGGAGAGATAAATGACAGCCCCTCAGTCCCTCCGGCCTGTTCTGCTGTTGTGGTTCTGTTCGCCGAGCTGGAAATTTTTGTTGCAAACGTTTCGTCCCCTGTCTAGGTGACATCCTCAGTGCTTGGGAGCCTCCTGTGAAGCGCTTCTGTGGTGTTTCCTCCGGCATTTATAGTGGCCTGTCCCTGCCACTTCCGGTTGTCAGTTTCAGCTGTCCACTGTAGTGGCCGGTATATTGGGTCCAGGTCAATGTGTTTGTTGATGGAGTTGTGGATGAGTGACATTCTTCTAGGAATTCCCTGGCTGTTCTTTGTTTGGCTTGCCCTATAATGGTAGTGTTGTCCCAGTCGAATTCATGTTGCTTGTTGTCTGCGTGTGTGGCTACTAGGGATAGCTGGTCGTGTCGTTTCGTGGCTAGTTGATGTTCGTGGATGCGGATCGTTAGCTGTCTTCCTGTTTGTCCTATATAGTGTTTTGTGCAGTCCTTGCATGGGATTTTGTATGCTACATTAGTTTTGCTCATGCTGGGTATCGGGTCCTTCATTCTGATGAGTTGTTGTCTGAGGGTGGCTGTTGGTTTTTGTGCTGTTATAAGTCCTAGTGGTCGCAGTAGTCTGGCTGTCAGTTCTGAAATGTTCCTGATGTCTGGTAGTGTGGCTAGTCCTTTGGGTTGCGGCATGTCCTCATTCCGTTGTCTTTCCCTTAGGCATCTGTTGATGAAATTGCGCGGGTATCCGTTTTTGGCGAATTCCTTGTACAGGTGTTCCTCTTCCTCTTTTTGCAGTTCTGGTGTGCTGCAGTGTGTTGTGGCCCTTTTGAATAGTGTCTTGATGCAACTTCTTTTGTGTGTGTTGGGGTGGTTGCTTTCATAGTTCAGGACTTGGTCTGTGTGTGTGGCTTCCCTGTATACTTTTGTGGTGAATTCTCCGTTCGGTGTTCTCTGTACCATCACGTCTAGGAATGGGAGTTGGTTGTCCTTTTCTTCTTCTCTCGTGAATCGGATTCCTGTTAGTGTGGCGTTGATGATCCAACGAGCACCCGAGCTACAAATCTTCACCCAAACTTTGGCCTGTTCTGCTATTCACAGAGATCATGGCTGATCTGTGGCCTAACTCCATTTATCTGCCTTTAGCCCGTACCCCTCAATACAGTAGAAAGCTTTCATTCCTCATCTACAAGGAGGATGTTGAATTGCCTGAATATTATTAAAACATGGTCAGGACAGGTAAATAAGATGATCAATAATGGACATGTTCCCTACTTGTTCAAGGATGAGAATATAAGAGCAGGGACGTTATTGCTACAACGGTACTCTGTACTGGTCAAGTCTCAGCTGGTGCCATGTGGACAGTTGCAGTCACCATGTGGATGGAAGAATAATCTATCAGCAAGTCTGCAGCTCAGAAACAGGCCTTTCAGCCCAAAAGGGGTATGCTGGGGTCTTTGCTCCACACAAACTTCCTATCACCTTTTGCAGAGGAGAATCAATCAGGCTGAGTAACTAAACCCATAAATTGTGTCTACCCTGGGTCTACAGCTATAATTTGATAAGGCCCACGAACAGACTCCCAAGTATCTAAAACAAAAACAGAAATTGCTGGAAAAACTCAGCAAGTCTGCCAGCGTCTATGGACAGAATGTTTTGGATTCACCAGCCCTTCAGAAGTAACTATGCTGCCTCACCTACTTCCAGTCATCACTCATCCTTTTCTATTAATGCGTATTTTTGCTTATTTTCTTGTCACTCGTCTTTTGCATCTCCTTCTTGAATTGAACTGAATTTATTGTCACGTGTACTGGGGGTACAGTAAAACTAAATGAGCCATAGTGTGATCAGAACATTCAGGACTCAGATCCAACTCGAGAAACTTGATTACAAGACATCAGCTTGTAATTCTGAGCAACAATTCTGAGCAAGTGCTGAATTGCATAAGATGCCATTTTCTGGTGGCAATGTTGTCAAATCCGAGGCCCACGTGCCTCCTCATGCAAGCAGAAAAATTGCTGCAGTTCTTTTTGAAAGGAAAATAGGTGAGAACTTGGGGTTTTGGCTTAAATTTACTTATTCAACTGCCTTCAAGAATAAAGAATCCTGTCATTTGCATTTTGTAAATTGGTTGCTATTTTTCCTAAGTCATACTTCCTGCCCAATTGAAGACAATTTAAAATCAAACAAATAACTTTAAGACAGGCCGCAAAGTTGTCAACAAATCAAAAGGGGTCAGTTATGATCAAGACTAAAGCTATGTAACTGAGAATGCAGTGAGACATGCATTTTCCCACCATTTATACTGGCAGAAGATAGTGATTAAAAGTTTTGATCATTTTATTGAAAGGTGGAGCAAGCCAGAAGGGCCAAATGGTCTAATCCTGTTCCTATTTCATACATAATCTTCTCCAGAGAAGCTGGGAATAAATCCTGCTCATCCTTGGTTTACAGCTCATTGTTTAAACTGGCCTAAACTTGCTGAGAAGTGTATCACCTTGATATTTGGATGCTCAACGTCTCCATTTTGCGTTAAAATGTTGCATTTCAGATCTTTCTGGTGTCTGTTCTACATCTCAACCTAACACTCTAGTTTACAGATGCATCAACTCATACACCTCTTCCCAATGTTTATCTTCCCTGAGAAGACCTTCAGAACATGTTATTACATTAAAAGTGCCTGCTGTTGTGATGGAATATGAACGTATTGACATTGAGAAGAGGTGAGTGAACTGTAAGTCCAGAAGATATTAGGTCTCACAGGTGGGTTTTAAGGAGCGTCTTAAAGAAAGGAAGAGTGATAGTGAGTTTGAGGCGGGTGGGGAGCAGAAATTCTAGAGTTGAGAGTGTGGTGCTGGAAAAGCACAGCTAGTCAGGCCAAATTGGGCCCTTGAAGACAGAAACAGAGGAATATATTACGGGGAACAAAGAAATGGCAGAAGAATTGAATTGGTACTTCAGATCTGTGTTCACTGGGGAAGACACAAGCAATCTCCCTGAGGTAACAGTGGCTGAAGGACCTGAACTTAAGGGAATTTATATTTGCCAGGAATTGGTGTTGGAGAGACTGTTAGGTCTGAAGGTTGATAAGTCCCCAGGGCCTGATGGTCTACATCCCAGGGTACTGAAGGAAGTGGCTCGAGAAATCGTGGATGCGTTGGTGATTACTTTCCAGAGTTCGATAGATTCGGGGTCAGTTCCTGAGGATTGGAGGGTGGCTAATGTTATACCACATTTTTAAGAAAGGTGGGCGAGAGAAAGCAGGAAATTATAGACCAATTAGTCTGACCTCAGTGGTGGGAAAGATGCTGGAATCTATTATAAAGGATGAAATTACGACACAACTGGATAGTAGTAACAGGATAGGTCAGAGTCAGCATGGATTTATGAAGGGAAAATCATGCTTGACTAATCTTCT
>NC_057722.1:74990995-75000620 GCF_004010195.1 Chiloscyllium plagiosum | reverse complement strand
CAGTTTAATGTGGATAAATGTATGGTTATCCACTTTGGTGGCATGAACAGGAAGGCAGATTACTACCTAAATGGAATCAATTTAGGTAAAGGGGCAGTACAAAGAGATCTGGGTGTTCTTGTACACCAATCAATGAAGGTAAGCATGCAGATACAGCAGGTAGTGAAGAAGGCCAATAGCATGCTAGCCTTCATAACAAGAGGGATTGAGTGTAGAAGCAAAGAGGTTCTTCTGCAGCTGTACAGGGCCCTGGTGAGACCACACCTGTAGTGTTGTGTGCAGTTCTGGTCTCCAAATTTGAGGAAAGACATTCTGGCTATTGAGGGAGTGCAGGTTCACGAGGTCAATTCCTGGAATGGCGGGACTACCTTACGCTGAAATACTGGAGCGACTGGGCTTATGTACCCTTGAGTTTAGAAGACTGAGAGGGGATCTGATTGAGACATATAAGATTACTTAAGGATTGGACACTCTGGAGGCAGGAAACATGTTTCCGCTGATGGGTGTGTGCCGAACCAGAGGACACAGCTTAAAAATACGGGATAGACCATTTAGGACAGGGATGAGGAGAAACTTCTTCACCCAGGGAGTGGTGGCTGTGTGGAATGCTCTGCCCTAGAGGGCAGTGGAGGCCCAGTCTCTGGATTAATTTAAGAAAGAGTTAGATAGATCTCTCAAGGATAGTGGAATCAAGGGTTATGGAGATAAGGCAGGAAGAGGATACTGATTAAGGATGATCAGGCATGATCATATTGAATGGTGGTGCAGGCTCGAAGGGCAGAATGGCCTACTCCTGCACCTATTGTCTATTGTCTATTATCTGAGAAGCAGGAGAATTGACGTTTCAGACAAAAGCTCTTCATCAGGAATGAGGCTGTGAGCTGAGGGGGTAGTGAGATAAATGGGAGGGAGTGGGGCTGGAGGGACGGTAGCTGAGATTGCGATAAGTAGAAGGAGGTGGGGGTAATGGTGATAGGTCAGAGAGGAGGGTGGAGTGGATAAGTGGGAAGGAAGATAGACAGGTAGGACAGGTTATGAGGGCAGTGCTGAGTTGGACAGTTGGAACTGGGATAAGGTAGGAGAGAAAATGAGGAAACTGATGAAATCCACATTAGTGCCGTGGGGTTGGAGGGTCCCGAGGTAGAAGGTGAGGCGTTCTTCCTCCAGGCGTCGGGTGGTTAGGGAGTGGTGATGGAGGAGGCCCAGGATCTGCATGTCCTTGGCAGAGTGAGAGGGGGTGTTCAAGTGTTTGGCCTCAGGACGGTGGGGTTGGTTGGTGCGGGTATTCCGGAGATGTCCTCTAAAGTGCTCAGCAAGTAGGTGTCCTATCTACCTAGTGTAGAAGAGACCGCATAGGGAGCAACAGACACAGTAAATGACATGTGTGAAAGTGCAGGTAAACATTTGATGGATGTGGAAGGCTCCTTTGGGGCCTTGGACGGAGGTGAGGGGGGAGATGTGGGTGCAGGCTTTGCAATTCCTGTGGTGGCAGGGGAAGGTGCTGGGAGGGAAGGGTGGGTTGGTGTGGGGCATGGACCTGACAAGGGAGTTGCGGAGGGAATGGTCTTTACAGAAGGTGGATAGGGGGGGGGAGGGAAATATATCTTTGGTGGTGGGGTCTGTTTGTAGGTGGCGGAGGATGATGTGATTTATACGGAGGTTGGTGGGGTGGAAGGTGAGGACTACAGGAATTGCAAAACCTGCACCCATACCACCCCCTCACCTCCATCCAAGGCCCCAAAGAAGTCTTCCACATTCATCAAAAGTTTTACCTGTACTTCCACATAAATCATTTACTGTATCCACTGCTCCCGATGCGGTCTCCTCTATATTGGGGAGACAGGACACCTACATACACAGCACTTCAGAGAACATCTCTTGGACACCTGCACCAACCAACTCCACCGCCCTGTGGCCGAACACTTCTACTCCCCTTCCCACACTGCCAAGGATAAGTAGGTCCTGGGCCTGCTCCATCGCCACTCCCTAACCACCTGACACCTGGAGGAAGAACACCTCATCTTCTGCCTTGGGTCCCTCCAACCCCACTGCATTAATGTGGATTTCAGCAGTATCCTCATTTCCCCTCCCCCCTCCTTATCTCAGTTCCAAACTTCCAACTTGGCACTGCTCTCAAAACCTGTCCTACCTGTCCATCTTCCTTCCCATCTAACCTCTCCACCCTCCTCTCTGGCCTATCGACATTACACCCAGCTCCATCGATCTATGGCACTCTCAGCTACCTTCCCCCCAGCCCCACACTCCCTCCCATTTATTTCACCAACTCCTCGGCTCACAGCCCCGTTCCTGATTCTCCTGCTTCTCGGTTGCTGCCTGACCTGCTGTGTTTTTCCAGCAACACACTCTCGACTCTTATCTCCAGCATCCACAGTCCTCACTTTTGCTACAAATTCTGGAGTTGAATTCCTGAAGACCTGCCCACCAACGTTGGAACAATTGTTATTGGAAATACTCAGTCAAGATAATTGGTACCCAAAGTAGCCAATCTGATGCAGAAGTTCCCCATTGACAGGTTAATCAGCCAATGGCTGCTATTTCTCTGAACTAAATCAACCAGTAGACCTTTCGGACATGCCCAGAATAATTGATACTCCCCCTTCTTTCCTGCCCACCCTGTATCCTGGGCAATTCTATTGCAGCGTGCAGGACTCAGTGAGTTTAAAGGGACAGCAAATGGCTCTTCCATACCCTTTCCTCTGAGATTCCCCTCCTCAAGTTGGTTTGGTTCCCAAAGAAAATTTGAGGAGTGCAGATATCTCAGAGGGTTGAAGACCTGGAGGAAATTACAGGTGTAGGCCTGCATGAGACCTGTGGGGGAAATAAGAAAAATATGATTTGGAGGAGCCGGTGTTGGACTAGGGTGTACAAAGTTAAAATCACATAACACCAGGTTAGAAATCAACTGGTTTATTTGGAAGCACAAGCTTTCGGAGTGCTGCTCCTTCATCAGGTGGTTGTGGAGTATAAGATCATAAGGAAATTACAGGTGTAGGCCTGCATGAGACCAGTGAGGGAAATAAGAAAAATAAGATTTGGAGGAGCTGGTGTTGGACTAGGGTGTACAAAGTTAAAATCACACAACACCAGGTTAGAAATCAACTGGTTTATTTGGAAGCACAAGCTTTCAGAGTGCTGCTCCTTCAGGTGGTTGTGGAGTATAAGATCATAAGACAGAATTTATACCAAATATTTACAACGTGATGTAACTGAAATTACATATTGCAAAAGACCTGGATTGCTGGTTAAGTCACTCATCTTTTAGAATGACCATGTTGGTTTCAGTTCTTTCATATGTAAAAATCCCAGAACTTTTTTAAAGTTACATTCTCAAGTGAACTTTAACATTAAGTGCCATGTCGGCCCAGATCATGCATTGAAGGTGAGAGGCGCTCTGTGTGATGTTCAGATTGATTCCAGAAAAATATGAGAACTTTAAAGCAATGATATTACTTAAATGGCAGTGAATGCCAACCAGTGAGCACAAAATGATCAGGTAACAGAGCAGTGAGGTGCTGCATTTTGGGAAAGCAAATCTTAGCAGAACTTATACACTTCATAGTAAAGTCCCAGGAAATGTTGCTGAACAAAGACACTTAGAGTACAGGTTCATACCTCCTTGAAAGTGGAGTCGCAGGTTGGTAGGATCGTAAAGAAGACGTTTGGTATGCTTTCCTTTATTGGTCAGAGTATTGAGTACAGGAGTTGGGAAGTCATGTTGTGGCTGTACAGGACATTGGTTAGGCCACTGTTGGAATATTGCATGCAATTCTGGTCTCTTTCCTATTGGAAAGATGTTGTGAAACTGAAAGGGTTCAGGAAAGATTTACAAGGATGTTGCCAGGATTGGAGGATTTGAGCTACAGGGAGAGGCTGAACAGTCTGGGGCTGTTTTCCCTGGAGTATTGGAGGCTGAGGGGTGACCTTATAGAGGTTTACAAAATCATGAGGGGCACGGATAGGGTAAATAGACAAAGTCTTTTCCCAGAGTCCAGAATGAGAGGGCATAGGTTCAGGGTGAGAGGGGAAATATACAAAAGAGACCTAAGGGGCAACTGTTTCATGCAGAGGGTGGTATGAGTATTGAATGAGCTGCCAGAAGAAGTGGTGGAGGCTGGTACAATTGCAACATTTAAAAGACATCTGGATGGGTATATGAATAGGAAGTTCTGGAGGGATATGTACCAGATGCTGTCAGGTGGTTCTAGATTGAGTTGGCATATCTGGTTGGTATGGATGAGTTGGGCCAAAGGATCTGTTTCTGTGCTGTACATCTCGCTGACTCTCTGACTCTATGACTCATGGTATGAGCAATAGAATTTTCAATGACATCAAGATTACGAAGGGCAAAATGTAACAAGATGGGTCAGGAAGCTTTGGACTAGTCGAGTTTGGAGGTAACAAAAGTTCCAGTTCCTGGACGCAGTTGGAGAGGTCCCGAGGTCTCCAGGGAGTAACGGAGCCTATTGGGATACATGAGTATACAGTTTAAATTTCTTCAGTTCCTGGACACAGTCGGAGAGGTCGCGAGGTCACATATTTGGGCGGTTGCATTACTCGGGTAGTGTCTCCCACCCATCCTCCTCCTCTAACCAAAAGAAAAAGATCTGTACATTGGTTGGTAAGGTGACAAGTGTTTTCTTTTGTGTTTCATTTGTTTTCTTTTTCCGGTAGTCTATTTGGGAATTTAGAATATTGGGAATAGAGGTTAGGGCAGTTGAATGTTCCTCCTGCAGTATGTGGGAGGTAAGGGTCTCCTCTAGTGTCCCTGCTGACTTCATTTGTGGGAAGTGCACCCAACTCCATCTCCTCGAGAACCATATTAGGGAACTGGAGCTGGAGCTGGATGAATTTCAGATCATTCAGGAGGCAGCGGGGTTATTGAGAGGAGTTACAGGGAGGTAGTAAATCCACAGCCATGTGAAGAAGGTAGATGGGTTACCGTCAGGGGTAGGAAAGGCAACTGGCAAGCAGTGCAGGGATCTCCTGTGGTGGTTCCCCTCAACAAATATACCGTTTTGGATACTGTTGTCGGGGGGGGTTACTTACCAAAGGTAAGCAATGTGGCACAGGTCTCTGCACAGAGTCTGTCCCTGTAGCTCAGAGGGGAAGGGGAAAGAGGAGCAGAGCTTTAGTCACTGGGGACTCCATGGTTAGGGGGACAGACAGGAGGTTTTGTGGGAATGAGAGAGTCTCACGATTGGTTTGTTGCCTCCTAGATGCCAAGGTTCGTGATGTCTCTTTTTGTGTTTTCGGGATCCTTGAGGGGGAGGGGAGCAGCCCCAAGTTGTGGTCCACATAGGCACCAACGATATAGGTAGGAAGAAAGGTGTGGATCTAAGGCATAAATTCAGAGAGCTAGGATGGAAGCTTAGAGCTAGAACAAACAGAGTAGTTATCTTTGGTTTGTTGCTTGTCCCACGTGCTAGTGAAGCGAGGAATAGGCAGACAACGGAGCTGTACAGGGATAGTGCAGGAGGGAGGATTTTGGATTCTTGGATAATTGGAGCTCATTCTGGGGAAGGTGGGACCTCTACAAACAGGATGGTCTTCACCTGAACCAGAGGGGTACCAATATCCTGGAGGGCGGACATTTGCTAATGCTCTTAGGAGGGGTTTAAACTAATGCATCAGGGGGATGGGAACTTGAATTGTAGTTCCAGTGTACAGGAGGTTGAGGGTAGTGAGGTCAGGGATAGGTTTACAAGGTCGCGAGAGGGCACCAGAAATCAGGTGTGAAATGTGTGTACTTCAATGCCAGGAGCATCTGGAATAAGGTGGGTGAACTTGCAGCATGGGTTGGCACCTGGGATTTCGATGTTGTGGCCATTTCAGAGACATGGTTAGAAGAGGGACAGGAATGACTGTTGCAGATTCCGGGATTTAGGTGTTTCAGCAAGGACAGATAAGATGGTAAAAGAGGGAGGGGAGTGGTATTGTTAACCAAGGGTAGTATTACAGCAGCTGAGATAATGTTTGAGGACTCATCCACTGAGGTAGTTTGGGCTGAGGTTAGAAACAGGAAAGAAAAGGTCACCTTGTTGGGAGTTTTCAATAGGCTTCTGAATTGTTCCAGAGATGTAGAGGAAAGGGTAGTAAAGACGATTATGATAGGAGCGAGAGTAACAGACTAGCTGTTATGGGGGACTTTAACTTCCCCAATATTTTCTGGGAATACGATAATTCAAGTAGTTTAGATCGGTCAGTTTTTGTTCAATGTGTGCAGGCGGGTTTTCTAACAGTATGTAGACAGGCCAACAAGGAGCAATGCCATATTGGATTTGGTACTGGGGAATGAACCCGGCCAGGTATTAGATTTGGAGGTAGATGAGCTCTTTGGCAATAATGACCATAATTTGGTTATGCTTACAATAGCAATGGGCAGGGATAGGTATATACCACAGTGAAAGAGGTATAATTGGGGGAAAGGCAAGTTTGATGCGATTAGGCAAGATTTAGAATGCATAAGATGGGGAAGGAAACTACAGGATGGACACTCTTGAAATGTGGAGCTTATTCAAAGAACAGCTACTGCGGGTCCTTGATACGTATATACCTATCAGGCAGTTGTCAAGAGAGGGAGCCATGGTTTACTAAAGAAGTTGAAGTTTTTGTCAAGAGGAAGAGGAAGGCTTATCTGAGGATGAGGTGTGAAAGCTCAGTTAGAGGGCTTGAGAGTTATAAGTTAGCCAGAAAAGATCTAAAGAGAGAGCTAAGAAGAGCCAGGAGGGGACATGAGAAGTTGTTGGTGGATAAGATCAAGGAAAACCCAAAATCCTTCTATTGGTATATCAAGAATAGAAGAATGAGGGCCCATCAAAGATAGTAGTGGGAAGTTGTGCATGGAGTCCGAGGAAATGGGGGAAGCACTAAATGAATATTTTTCATCAGTATTGACACTAGAAAAAGTCAATGTTGTCAAGGAGAGTACTGATATGCAGGCTACTAGACTAGATGGGATTGAGATTCACAAGGAAGAGGTGTTAGCAATTCTGGAAAGTGTGAAAATAGGTAAGATCCCTGGGCCACATGAGATTTATCCCAGGATTCTGAGAAGCCAGGAAGGAGGTTGCAGAGCTTTTGGCTTTGAACTTTACGGCGTTATTGTCTATAGGAATAGTGCCAGAAGATTGGAGGATAGCCAGTGTTGATCCCTTGTTCAAGAAGAGGAGTAGAGACAGCCCTGGTAATTATAGACCAGCGATCCCTATTTCGGTTGTGGGTAAAATGTTGGAAAGGTTATAAGAGATAGGATTTATAATCATCTGGAAAGGAATAATTTGATTAGGGATAGTCGACACAGTTTTGTAAAGGGTAGGTTGTGCCTCACTAACCTTATTGAGTTCTTCGTGAAGGTGACAAAACAGGTGGATGAAGGTAAGGCGTTGATGTGGTGAATAAGGACTTCAGTAAGGCATTTGATAAGGTTCCACATGGTAGGCTATTACACAAAATAAGGAGTTTCGGAATTGAAGGTGATTTAACGGTTTGGATCAGAAATTGGCTAGCTGAAAGAAGACAGAACGTGGTGGTTGATGGGAAATGTTTATCCTGGAGCTCAATTACCAGTGGTGTGCCACAATGATCTATTTTGTGGCTACTGCTGTTTGTCATTTTTATAAATGATCTGGATGAGGGCATAAAAGGATGGGTTAATAAATTTGCAGATGATACTAAGGCAGGCAGAGTTGTGGATAGTGCTGAAGGCGGTTGTGGGTTACAGAGGTACATAGATAAGATGCAGAGCTGGACTGAGAAGTGGCAAATGGAGTTTAATGCAGAAAAGTGCAAGTACTTTGGAAGAAGTAGCAGGAATGCAGAGTACTGGGATAATGGTAAAATTCTTGGCAGTGTCGATGAACAGCGAGATCTCGGTGTCCAGATACATAAATCCTTGAAAGTTGCCACCCAAACTGATAGGGTTGTTAAGAAGGCATATGGTGTGTTGGTGTTTATTGGTGGGAGATTGAGTTTCGGAGCCACGAGGTTAAGCTTCAGCTGCATAAGACACTGGTGAGGCCGCATCTGGAGTGCCACGTGAAATTCTGGTCACCACATTACAGAAAGGATGTGGAAGCTTTGGAAAGGGCTCAGAGGAGATTTACTAGGATGTTGCCTGGTATGGAAGGAAGGCCTTATGAGGAAAGGCTGAAGGAACTGAGGTTGTTTTCATTGGAGAGGAGGTTGAGAGATGATTTAATCGAGACGTGTAAGATAATCAGAGGGTTAGATAGGGAGGACACTGAGAGCCATTTTCCTTGGATGGTGAAGGCTAACATGAGGGGACATAGCTTTAAATTGAGGGGTGATAGATTTAGGACAGATATCAGAGGTAAAAAGCAAGGATAACTTAGGACATATCACTGCCAACATCTCTAATGATAAGGAAGTTAGCATTAAGGCACTTTACCTGAATGCTCGTAGCATACATAACAAAGCCGATGAACTAATGGCACAGATAATAGTGAATGATTATGATGTAGTAGGCATCACAGAGACTTGGTTACAGGGGGGTCAGGACTGGCAGTTAAACCTCCATGGTTTTTCAACTTATCGAAAAGACAGAGAGGTGGGCAGAGGGGGTGGGGTTGCCTTGTTAGTTAAGAACAAAATTAAATCTATGGTATTGAATGACATAGCGTCGGATGATGTGGAGTCTGTGTGGGTGGAATTGAGGAACCACAAAGGCAAAAAAAACATAATTGGAGTTGTGTATAGACCTCCTAACAGTGGTCAGGACCAGGGACGCAACATGTACCGGGAAATAGAGAAGGAATGTCAGAAAGGCAAGGTTACATTGATCACGGGAGACTTCAATATGCAGGTGGACTGGGTAAATAATGTTAGTGGATCTAAAGAAAGGGAATTCATGGAATGCTTACAGGATGGATTTTTGGAACAGCTTGTCATGGAGCCCACAAGAAAGCAGGCTATTCTGGACCTAGTGCTTTGCAATGAACCAGACTCTATAAAAGATCATAAAGTACCCTTAGGAAGTAGCGACCATAATATGATAGAGTTCAGTCTGCAGTTTGAAAGGGAGAAGGCAAAATCAGATGTAATGGTGTTACAGTTAAATAAAGGTAATTATGAGGGCATGAGAGAGGAACTGACTAAAATAGACTGGAAGCAGAGGCTAACCGGGAAGACAGTAGAGCAAAAATGGCAGGAGTTTATAGGTATAATTGAGGACACTGTACAGAGGTTCATTCCCAAGAAAAGAAAGATTAACAGGGGAGGGACTAGACAACCTTGGCTGACAAAGGAAGTCAGGAAATGTATTAAAGAAAAAGAGAGATCCTATAAAGTGGCTAAGAACAGTGGGAAATAAGAAGATTGGGAGGGATACAAAAGCAAACAGAGGATAACAAAGAGTGTAATAAGAAAGGAGAGGATCAAATATGAAGGAAGGCTAGCCAGTAATATTAGAAATAATAGTAAAACTTTCTTTCAGTACATAAGAAACAAACGACAGGCAAAAGTAGACATTGGGCCACTTCAAACTGATGCAGGAAGCCTAGTGATGGGAGATAAGAAACTAGCAGGAGAACTTAACAAGTACTTTGCATCAGTTTTCACAGTGGAAGACATGAGCAATATCCCAAAA
>NC_057722.1:74948128-74989717 GCF_004010195.1 Chiloscyllium plagiosum | reverse complement strand
GAAAGCGAATGCAGTGTTGTCTCTTATCTCAAGAGGGTTGGAATATAAAAGCAGAGATGTACTACTAAGACTTTATAAAGCTCTGGTTAGGTCCCATTTGGAGTACTGTGTCCAGTTTTGGTCCCCACACCTCAGGAAGGACATACTGGCACTGGAACGTGTCCAGCGGAGGTTCACACGGATGATCCCTGGAATGACAGGTCTAACATATGAGGAACGGCTGAGGATACTGGGATTGTATTCGTTGGAGTTTAGAAGATTAAGTGGAGACTTAATAGAGACGTACAAAATAATACATGGCGAGGAGACTAGGACCCGTGGACACAGCCTTAGAATTAGAGGGGGTCATTTCAGAACAGAAATGCGGAGACATTTCTTCAGCCAGAGAGTGGTGGGCCTGTGGAATTCATTGCCACGGAGTGCAGTGGAAGCCGGGACGCTAAATGTCTTCAAGGCCGAGATTGATAGATTCTTGTTGTCTCGAGGAATTAAGGGCTACGGGGAGAACGCTGGTAAGTGGAGCTGAAATGCGCATCAGCCATGATTGAATGGCGGAGTGGACTCGATGGGCCGAATGGCCTTACTTCCACTCCTATGTCTTATGGTCTTATGGTAGTTTTGTTACTCAGAGAATAGAGGGACGTGGAACGGCCTGCCTGCAACAGTAGACGACTCTCAGACTTTTAGGGCATTTAAATGGGCATTGGACTTACATATGGATAATAATGGAACAGTGTAGGTTAGATGGGCATCAGATTAATTTCACAGGTTGGCTCAACATCAAGGGCCAAAGGGCTTGTACTGTGCTGTAAAGCTCTATGTTCTAAAAGCATGGGCGAGGGCATCAGCAGTGGATAAGGCAAGGCAAGTATGTGCCTGACCTGCTGTGCTTTTCCAACGCCATCCTTTTCAAGCTCAGTCCCAGATCCTCAGTTATATATTATCTCTGTCAATGACATGACAATAAGGCAGTTCAGTTACTGGACTCAACACATTAACTCTGCCTTCTTTCCACAGATGCTGGGAAGAAAGGAGCAACAATGAAGGAGCAAATACATAATCTTGGTGAAGTTCGTATATCTGGGAGCAGAAGGTTGTCTTTCGGTGAAATGTGAAACTGGGTTTGGCAACAGTCTGGTTCAACTTCAGAGATAAAACAAAGAACTGCAGATGTTGGTGATCTGAAAACTTTCTGGAGAAATTCAGCAGGTCTGGCAGCATCTGCGGGAAGAAAGCAGAGTTAACATTTTGAGTACAGTAACTGAATTGCCTTATTATCCATGTCATTCACATAGATAATATATAATTGAGGCTCTGGGACTAATCTTAGTTGCAGGACAAAGTGAGGATTGCAGATGCCGGAGATCAGAGTCAAAAAGGGTAGCGCTGGAAAAGCGCAGCAGGCCAGGCAGAATCCGAGGAGCAGGAGAGTCGGCATTGCAGGAATAAGCCTGATGAAGGGCTTCTGCCCGAAACATCTCCTGCTCCTCGGATGTTCCCTGACCTGCTGATCTTGGTTGCAAAGAGAAAACAGTTACCCACAGTCCACCTGTTGAGTCCCCTCAGGGTTTTGTTTCAATAAGATTACTCTCATATTTCTAAATTTCAGTTAATTGAATTAGCTATTAGATGAACGAGGAACAGCACAGCACCAAATCAGGCCCTTTGGCCCCAAGACTGCATTGACACATGATACCTTTCCAAACTAAAAACCTTTCGCTTCTATGTAGTCCGTACTCCCCTAATTCCTGCCTATTCATTAAACATGCTGAAAATGTGTTGCTGGAAAAGCACAGCAGGTCAGGCAGCATCCAAGGAACCAGAGAATCCACGTTTCGGGCATAAGCCCTTCTTCAGGAATGAGGAAAGTGTGTCCAGCAGGCTAAGATAAAAGGTAGGGAGGAGGGACTTGGGGGAGGGGTGTTGGAAATGCGATAGATAGAAGGAGGTCAAGGTGAGGGTGATAGGCCAGAGTGGGGTGGGGGCGGAGAGGTCAGGAAGAAGATTGCAGGTTAGGAAGGCGGTGCTGAGTTCAAGGGATTTGACTGAGACAAGGTGGGGGGCGGGGTTGGAAATGAGGAAACTGGAGAAATCTGAGTTCATCCCTTGTGGTTGGAGGGTTCCTAGGCAGAAGATGAGGCGCTCTTCCTCCAACCGTCGTGTGGCTATGGTCTGGCGATGGAGGAGTCCAAGGACCTGCATGTCCTTAGTGGAGTGGGAGGGGGATTCTCCTGTTCCTTGGATGCTGCCTGACCTGCTGCGCTTTTCCAGCAACACATTTTCAGCTCTGATCTCCAGCATCTGCAGTCCTCACTTTCTCCTATTCATTAAACATACCTCCTAAACATTGTTATTGTACCCATCTCCATCACCTCCTCTAGCAGCATATTCCAGGCACTTACCACCCTCTGTGTAAAAATCCTGCCTCTCATCTTTACACTTACCCCTTTTAACATAAATCTATATCCCTGAATAACTGGCATTTCTACCCTGGGGAAAAGACTCCAACTGAGCTGAAAATGTGTTGCTGGAAAAGCGCAGCAGGTCAGGCAGCATCCAGGGAACAGGAGAATCGACGTTTCGGGCATAAGCCCTTCACTACCTTATTCATGCCTATCATCATTTTGTAAACTCATATCAGGTCACCTCTCATCCTTCAATGTTCAAGTGAAAACAAACCAAGTTTGTCCAATCTCTCCTCCTATCTCATACCCTCCAAACCAGGCAACATCCTGCAGCTTCTCCTGTTCAATCTTTCTTAATAAGATAAGCCCTTCATCCTAGGAATTGTGGGGAAGTGATGGATTAGTATTATTATCACTGGGCTGTTAATCCAGCAAATGTTCTGGGGACCTGGGTTTGAATCCTGGCAGATGGTGGAATTTGAATTCAATAAAAATCTGGCATTAAGAGTTTAATGATGACCATGAAAACCATTGCCAGTTGTCAGGGGGAAAGAAACCCGTCTGGTTCGCTAATGTCGTTTAGGGAAAGAAGCTGCGCTCATACTCAATCTAGTCTACACATCACTCCAGACTCACAGCATTGTGGTTGACTCTTAATTCAATTAAGGATGACACTTACCTGATAACTCATTCCTGATGAAGGGCTCCAGCCCGAATAGTCGATTCTCCTGCTCCTCGGATGCTGCCTGACCTGCTGTGCTTTTCCAGCAACACACTCTCAACTCTGATCTCCAGCATCTGCAGACCTCACTGTCTCCTCCTCAATTAAGGATGGGAAATAAACGCTGGCCTAGCCAGCAACACCCACATCCTGAGAATTAATAAAAAGAAAACTCCACTAGATACATGTATTCAACCTGAAAAAGACCCATTAATACAAGCAGTAGATTTGATGGGCCGAATGGTCTACTTCCACACTGTGGGGATTCTATGACTTTCTCTCCTCTAGTGTGTTAACCATTCCTCAATCCATGCATTACTCCCAATACCTATCCTGTGCAATAACTTTTAAAATGACACCTTATCAAATGACTTCTGGATAGCCAAAGACACCGCATCTACTGGTTCCCTTTTATCAACTCTGCTTCTTGTATCCTCAAAGAATGCTAGCAGATTTGTCAAACATGATCCCCTTTTCACAAGACCATGTTGGCTTTGTTTGATTAGTTTTTCTAAATGTTTGTTTCAGCCACTGCCCAGATTGAGACCAACACTTTCTGCATAACACTATTTCACTTCATTCTGCCATTCATCATCTCAGAGAATTCCTACAGCACTGAAAGAGGCCGTTCAGCCCATTGAGACTACTCCAACCCTCTGAAGAGTATCCCACCCCTACCCTGTATTTACCAATGGCCAGTCCAACTAAGCTGTGCAACTTTGGACTGTGGAAGGAAGCTAGAGCACCAGGCAGAAACCCAGAGAGAGAAAATGTGCAAATTCCACACAGTCACCCAAGGCTGAGTCAAACCCAAGTCCTTGGTGCTGTGAGTCAGCAGTGCTGACCACTAAACCACCATGCTGCCCAAAGCACTCTCCTTTCTGCCTTCATATTTCCTCTACTCACTTGCTTAGTTCAGTGTCACTTTACATCCATTTTTAAAAATCCTATCCTGAACATCTGTGGGGAGGCATGGTGGCTCAGTGGTTGGTACTGCTGCCTCTCAGTGCCAGTGACCCAGGTTTAATTCCAGCCTCTGGTGACTGTGTAGAGTTTGCACTCTCTCCCAGTGTCTGCGTGGGCTTGCTCCAGTTTCCTCCCACAATCCAAAGATGTGCAGGTCAGGTGAATTGCCTATGCTAATTTGCCCATAGTGTCAAATGCTTTAGTCTGAGGGAAATGTGTCTGGGTGGGTTACTCTTTGGAAAGTCAGTTTGGACTTGTTGGGCCAAATGGGCTGTTTCCGCACTGTAGGGCATCTTATCTATTTGGTTCATCATTTTTCTCAAGTTACTTCAGGGGCAATTTGTTCCCCTATCTTTCACATCAAGCAGTTACATTGGCATTTATCCAGCAAGCTTCATGAAGATCAGGAACACTGTGTGGCTGAATTCCACTCCCTTACAACAATAAAGTGAAAACAACATGGGGACCAATGGCAAACAACTTGGATCTGAGTACAAACTGCACATAGTTGCTTAACTGTTTGTTGAGAGAGAAGAGACAGACAGACGGTGGGGGGGGGGGGGGGGGTGAAGAGGAGAGAAAGGGATGGAGGCAGGGAGAAAAAGATGGAGGAAAGCAGACTAGCAGTGAGGAAAAAGGAGGACTGTAGAAAAAGACAGGGAGGGATAGAAGGTGAAAGAATGGAAAGAGATGATGTGGAAAGCAGATACAATATTTAAAAATTGTTTAGATGCAGGAATGTAGGGTTAGTCATTGGGAAAAAATGCAATTCCTTTACACTTTTAATTGCTTAGCATTCTAGTTTGAGGTGAAAGAAGTGAAATGTAGGTTAACAAGAGGCAGTGGAGTTTATCCCAGCTGGCCAGGAGTGGAAGGGTTTAGTTTTTTTTAAATAAAGAGGAAGTACAGATCAGACTGAAGCCCATCTGTAAACGTTGTGCCTTTACATTCATTTTTAATCTTTGATATAGAAAATGTGAAAAAGTTAAACATTAAAGATTTTTAACCAGCCAAGAAAACGTACACATGTATAGGTAGATACTCACACCAACACACGTGTGCCTGTATAGGTGTGTGTGCATAGGTATATAAAATATATACACATGCACACATGTATGCGTGTATATACGTACCTGAATGTATATGTACATGTGCATATGTGTATGCGTCTGTGCACATGTGTATGTATGTATATTTATGAGAGAGACAGAAACTAACTGCAGCCTTTGTTTTCCCAGTACTGTAGTTCCACCACATTCCGGCTCATGTTCCTGTACAAACGCTGACAAACTACAAAATGGGCTTGACCTTGCTACTCTACTCTAATAACAAAGTCTAAACTATCAATGGAAACTTACAGAACAGAAACTTAAAAGTCAAACTATAATATCATTTTGTGGGTGGTGATGTACTCCAGCCCCATGGTATCCACTGGTCTCTAAAGGCCTCTATTGCGCTAGTAGACACTGTCCGTGCTCTCGGAAATAGACAACTGGGTGCGGACTTAAACATGAAAGAGGGCCATACAATCAGGCACAATGACCCCATAGACAACCCACTGCCTAGACTTTTCAATAGCCACTTTGGCTACACCCACAGGGAGGACCTCTAACCTTCCTGCATCTGATCGCCATCCTGGCTTGGGTTACCTATCAATTAGACACGTGGGGCTGAAGTGCAACTGATACTTGAAAAACAGCCTCTTAAAAACTAAAGAAAAAGTTCAACATTAGTACGTGACCCAGTGAACTTACTTCACCTACTGTTGCATAGAACTTTCCTCCGACGAGAGAAAGAGGAAGGAGCTGCAACAGATGGCAACAGCTGAGCGACCAGGCAAATATAAACCTTGGTATAAATCTGATTAGACTGAGCTGCCTCACTCCAACTGAGATGTGTATAAGTTTGGAGTTAAACCCGATACTTCTGCACCCACTGCTACAGTGAACACGTCCTGCCTTAGAATCCCTACACTGTGGAAGCAGGCCATTCGGCCCATCAAGTTCACACCGACCCTCCAAAGAACATCCCACCCAGACCCACCCCAACTCTATTCCTGTAACCCTGCATTCCCCATGGCTAATCCACCTAGCCTGCACATCCCTGGGTAATTTAGCGTGGGCAATCCACCTAACCTGCACATCTTTGAACTGTGGGAGTACCCGGAGGTGACCCACGCAGACATAGGCAGAATGTGCAACCTCGACAGGGAGTCACCCGAGGGTGGAATAGAATCCTGGTCCCTGGTGCTGAGAGGCAGCAGTGCTAACACTGAACCATCATGCTGCCTTTTCACATTCAATCCTTGGGGATGGAGGGGGTGATGCTTGAGGTTATATATTATAATAGCTTGTCAGCATGCTGCGTTGAAGATAAGTTATGTGCCACTAATACCCATAAATGCAACTATAATATACTTCCCAATGAGGAACCGTATGGGGAGGAAACCGTATTGGAGATTTGGTCACTATCCTATGCAGAACTGGCCAACTTCAAACAATATGGCACCATGGTATCACACTGGATCATTCGACCCGGAAGTGTCTTACCATAGTGAATGTGGAAAGGAAGTTGACCACTTGTGGAAGAATCTGGAACTTAGGGTTGCCACTTCAAAGTAAATGATCTCCTATGAAGACAGACATCAAGAGAAATAAATTCTCACACAGGGTCTTGAGCCTTTGGAACAAACTTTCTTAAAAGGCATGGAAGCAAAATCTTTGGATATTTTCAAAGCAGAGCTAGAGAGATTCTTGATAGGCATGGGGTTGAAAGGTTATCAGCAGTAGACGAGAATCCCCACAGTGGAAGCAGGCCATTTGGCCCACTGGGTCCACGCCAACCCTCTGAAGATCATCTCACACACACCAACCCCCCAATCCTATAGCCCTGCATTTCCCATGGCTAACCCACCTAGCCTGCACATTCCTGGACACTATGGTCAATCCACTTAACCTGCTGAACTTTGGACTGTGGGAAGAAGCCTATGCAGACACAGGATGACAGTCTATGTGGAGTTTGCACAGTTGCCCAAGAATGGAATCGAACCCAGGTCCCTGAAACGGTGAGGCAGTAGAGCTAACCATCGAGTCACTGTCCCACCCAAGGGTCTGAATGGCCTACTCCTGCTCCCAATTCAATCGGTTTTCCATTCCATTCGTTGCTAGTATTTATTTTACTCCATTCAGTCACAGCCTCAGTACTAAGTACCTACTTACCATCACCTATCTATCCTTAAATGCAAATAAATTATTGGGTTGCTGCGCTAGAAGTACCCAGTGAACCACAGCCACAAAGAAAATAATCCTCAGAAACAAATTCTTGCGTCTGAGTCAGGAGCTGGGTGGGCAAGGGGGGAGGGCTTTGATGTCAGGACTTGGTGGCCAAGGAAGGTGTGTTGATAAAGTTGCTACACAGATGATCAGCAACCTGTAGATCCTCCCAGCACACATCATTGGCAAGCAGTAAGAGCAGGAGACACTCCTGGTCAGCCAGGTGACAAAGAAAATTGAAGCCTCTTCCATCACTGTTCACAGCTCCAGGTTACAACAGGCACGGGACTACAGCAACTCAAGAGTTGAGTTAGCAGTGGCCCACCACCACCACCTAGATAATGATGGATCCAGTTCAGGAGGCTGTAAAGCTCACTTCTGCTCCTCAACTTATCAGGGAAAAGTAAAAAATTAAAGTCTGAAAGCAATGTAGCATAAAACAAAACAGGATTAAAAAGCGATGGAAAAGAGAGAGATCAAGTGTGGCATGGTGGCTCAGGGGTTAGCACTGCTGCCTCATAGTGCCAGGGACCCGGGTTCAATTCCCACCTCATGCGACTGACTGTGTGGAGTTTGCACATTCTCCCAGTGTCTGCGTGGGTTCCCGCTGGGTGCTCCGGGTTTCCGCCCACAGTCCAAAAATGTGCAGGTCAGGTGAATTGGTCATGCTAAATTGCCCATAGAGTTAAGTGCATTAGTCAGGGGAGTATGGTCTGGGTGGGTTTCTCTTCAGAGAGTCGGTGTGGACTAGTTGGGCCGAAGGGCCTGTTTCCACACTTTAGGGAATTTAATCTAAAGTGTGTATTACACATCATGGAGAGGCTGTGGGGTCGTGGTAATGTCACTTGACGAGCAATCTCTAAACCCAGGCTAATCTTTGGGCTTGAATCCTGCCATAGAAAATTAAGCGGAATTTAAAAGAGACAAGCTAGTCTAAGTCTCACTCTGATTTCTCTCCACAGATGCTAACAGACCCGCTGAGCTTTTCCAGCACTTTCAGTTTTGGTTTCTGATATCACAGATCTTTTGGTTTTTAATCGAGATTAAAGGTGGCCATGTATAAACACTGTTGATTGTCATAAAAGATGGAAATGTGTTGCTGGAAAAGCGCAGCAGGTCAGGCAGCATCTAGGGAACAGGAGAATCGACGTTTCGGGCATTAGCCCTTCTTCAGGAATGAGGAAAGTTGGTCCAGCAGGCTAAGATAAAAGATAGGGAGGAGGGACTTGGGGGAGGGGCGTCGGAAATGTGATAGGTGGAAAGAGGTCAAGGTGAGGGTGATAGGTCAGACTGGGGTGGGGGCGGAGAGGTCGGGAAGAAGATTGCAGGTTAGGAAGGCGGTGCTGAATTTGAAATGTTGAGCTACAGGGTGGTTGGGTCCCCCTCCCACTCCACCAAGGATATGCAGGTCTTTGGACTCCTCCATTGTCAGACCACAGCGAAACGACGGTTGGAGGAAGAACGCCTCATCTTCCGGCTAGGAACCCTCCAACCACAAGGGATGAACTCGGATTTCACCAGTTTCCTCATTTCCCCTCCCCACAGCCTGTCTCAGTCAAATCCATCAAATTCAGCACCGCCTTCCTAACCTGCAATCTTCTTCCCAACCTCTCCGCCCCCACCCCAGTCTGACCTATCACCCTCACCTTGACCTCTTTCCACCTATCACATTTCCGACGCCCCTCCCCCAAGTCCCTCCTCCCTATCTTTTATCTTAGCCTGCTGGACCAACTTTCCTCATTCCTGAAGAAGGGCTAATGCCCGAAACGTCGATTCTCCTGTTCCCTAGATGCTGCCTGACCTGCTGCGCTTTTCCAGCAACACATTTCCATCTCTGATCTCCAGCATCTGCAGACCTCACTTTCTCCTCAATGATTGTCATAAAAGCACATCTGGTTCACTAACTTCCTTCAGGGAAGGAAAGATGCCATCCTTACCCAGTCTGGCCTATATGCGACTCCATACTCTCAACATGGTTGACTCTTAACTGGGCAATTCAGAAAGGGCAATAAATGCTGGCCCAGCCAACGATGTCCACGTCCCATAAATGAATAAAAAGACCTTAAAAGGTAGGTTATGGCTTTACAATGGTGAGGACTAGATACCTGGGTGACAAGCAAATCTAAAGAATTGCAACCAATCTGAAATATATATATATTTATTTAAAAAAGCTATTATGGCAACATAATTTAAATAAATTGGCACAGTCAGTAAAGCTTCACAATGATCTCGTGTCTAGTCTAGAGAAGACAACCAAAAATAAAATAAGCAACAGATCATCACAACACCAGCAACCCCAAACACCTCCACCACATAAATATCACGAACAGCAAGTCGAAATGGTGACGTTGATTCCCAAGTTGCCATTGTCAGCAAAGAGGTGAGCGATGGCCGCGTCAAAGACCAGACAGTCGCTGTTCATGATGGCTGTGGCGACACCGTCGTGAATGGAGCGAGGGGTTGCCTCCCAAGTCAGGCGCCGGCGGTTCCCGTTCAGCTCCAGCCGGTAGGCAAAGTTCTCAGCCTGTTTGCGGGCGCCGATCAGCAGCACGATGGCGAAGAACTGCTGGTGGCCCTCGTACTTCTCCTGCTTCTCCAGCACCAGCATGAAGTGCCGCCCAAAACAAGACTGCATCATGACCCAGTCCACCGCCCCGGGCAGGTTGATGTCCGTGGCCAGGAAGACAATGTCCTCCCCTTGCAGGGTGGTGATGCTCTTGTGGACGTGCACCAGGTGAGACATGACCTGCTCCAGGGAGCCCTGCCACTTGCACGAAGCCCCGGGACAGGGGCAGGAGTAAGGTCGATACTCGCAGGCATCCTCGTGGTCTGGCTTCTCAGTGTGATGGAGGGTCAGCAAACATCCAGTCGACGCATACTGGGCGGGGACAGAGAAACAAACAAACAAAATCAAAATGTTTAATGACAGTACCCTCCTCCCTTTCCACTCCTCATACAAGAAATCAACTTTGACCCAGACATCTGAGTATCTCCGCTGAAATATTGTCCATGTGAGCTATTAAAATGCAGCTCAGTGAACACCACCTCACTCCCATGTTAGGTAAGGAGTAAAAACGTAGGAACAAATAGAATTCTGGAGAAAACTCAGCAGTATCTGAGGAGAGGGAAATAGAGTTGACATTTTGAGTCCAGCATGACTCTACTCCAAAACTAACAGCAGAATTGAGTTCTGAAGAGTCATACCAGATTAGGAATGTTAACTTTGTTCCTCTCCACAGACACTGCCATGCCTGCCGAGTTTCTCCAGCGTTCTGTGTTTGTTTCAGGTTTCCACAATATTTTGCCTTTTTTTTAAGATTAGATTACTTACACAGTGTGGAAACAGGCCCTTCGGCCCAACAAGTCCACACCGACCCTCCGAAGACCAACCCACCCAGACCCATTTCCCTACATTTACCCCTTCACCTAACACTACAGGCAATTTCCCATGGCCAATTCACCTGACCTGCACATCTTTGGACTGTGGGAGGAAACCAGAGCACCCTGAGAAACCCACGCAGACACGGGGAGAACGTGCAAACTCCACACAGTCAGTCGCCCGAGGCAGGAAATGAACCCGGGTCTCTGGCGCTGTGAGGCAGCAATGCTAACCACTGTGCCACCGTGCCACTTTTGTTAAAGAGCACTTTGTTTTGTTGTGAAATCCAAATGATGTCTGCTTACAACTTTTTTTATATTAAAAAAGGAAGATTTATTGATGACACAAAACTCACCCCTGCCAAGAAAGTAAGAACTTGCATTAATATATGTTTTGTCCACTCACTGTGGAGCAAATTAAGTTTTTCTAGATGGAAGCAATGGAGAAAAAAGTAACAAACTGTGCATGCGAGAAGTAGCAAGGTGCTAATAAGTGGAAAATTCACTTTCCAGTGATGCTGCTTCCAGAATAAATATTAATTAGTCCACGAACTGGGGGTGAAGTCCTCCCACTGTTTCTCTTTAAATCAGTGGGAAATTTTAATGGACCAGTGAGGTCTTAGCTTAATGTTCATTGGGATGGTGCCATCTCTGAGTGTTACACTCCTGTCACTGCAGTCGGCTGGATGACCAGTTTGAGAAGCAGAGTGATGCCAACAATGTGGGCTCAATTCCCAACGAACCAAAACGGGAAACAGTTTGGGAACAACTGACATTGGACACTCACTGCTGGGCAGAACGTACCTGGATTCAGGAGCGTGGATCTTTAAAATGTCATAAGCAGGCACAGAAAATAATCAAAAATGCTAATGGAATGATGACTGGAACTGGAACACAAGGATGCAGAAGTTATGCTGCAGTTATACAGAACTTTGGTTGGACCCCAAACACGCAGATCAGAGCACTTCAGGAAGAATATTTTGGCTTTTTGGGGAGGGAGGGGTACAACACAAGTGAAACAAAATTGATACCTGGACTTAAGGGGTTAAGTTTGATGAGATATTATATACATTAGACCAACTTTCTTGACAATTTAGAAAGTTAAGGGTGATCTTCAAGGCATTAATAGTAAAAGACAGGGTAGATAAAGATAAGTTAGGAAAATCTGTACTGAAAACAGCACATGCTGGAGATCACAGCAAGTCAGGCAGTACTCATGGAGAGAAAACAAGCTAATGTTTTGAATCTAGATGACTCTTCATCAGAGTTTTCAGTAGATAAAGATGAACTATTTCCACAGGTTGGGGAGTCGAGAGCTAGGGGACATGGTCTCAGAACGAGGGCCAGACCATTCAGGAGACACATTAGGGAGCATTTCCACACACAAAGGGTAGGAGAAGCTTGCCACTCTCCCACAAATGGCAGTAGATAGAGGATCAGTTGTTAGATTGATACATTTTTTGTTAAGTAGAGGTATTAAGGGCTATGGGCCAAAGACCAGCCATGCTACCACTGAGTCTGTTCTACCATTCAATGGGCTGAATGGTCTACTCTGTCCCAACACTGTGCAGGGTGGCACCCCAGCCAATATAACGCTCCTCATGACAGACCTTGGTCTAAGTTAGAGACAGTGGGGCTCAACTCAGAGCTCACTTCAGTCCACACCAGAAGTGACATACAGAGCAGCGGTTAATTTGTTTCAGCTAAATGGCCAAGGCAGAAACCCCAGAATGACCATAACAGGGTTATTCCCATGAACAGCCTTCTTGTACATGCATTAACATACACTCCTCAAAACTGACAACACGATGATTCAACAGACACACTGTTGACAACTGATGACAAGAAGATTCATCAACATATAAGACACATTATAAATAGTGTTACAGCTAACCAAATTCACCTTTAATCCTTCGGGGGGAGAAGGTGGCAAGTGTGACAGAAAGTGAGAATATCCCAAACTCTGATTACACTGTAAATTCCCAGGTAGACTACAGGAGCACAATCAGAGTCATAAAGATGTACAGCACGGAAATAGACCCTTCAGTCCAACCCGTCCATGCCAACCAGATATCCCATCACAATCTAGTCCCATCTGCCAACACCCGGCCCATATCTCTCCAAACCCTTCCTATTCATATACCCATCCAAATGTCTCTTTAGTGTTGTAACTTTACCAGCCTCCACCACTTCAGCTCATTCCATACACGTAACACCCTCTGTAAGAAAAAGTCGCCCCTTAGGTCTCTTTTATATCTTTCCCCTCTCACCCTAAAGCTATGCCCTCTAGTTCTGGACTCCCCCACCCCAGGGAAAAGACTTTGTCTATTTACCCTATCCACGCCCCTCATGATATTGTAAACCTCTATAAGGTCACCCCTCAGCCTCCGAAGCTCAGAGAAAACAGCCCCAGCCTGTTCAGCCTCTCCCTGTAGCTCAAATCCTCTAACCCTGGCAACATCCTTGTAAATCCTTTCTGAGCCCTTTCAAGTTTCACAACACCTTTCCGATAGAAAGGAGACCAGAATTGCGTGCGATATTCCAATAGTTGCCTAACCAATGTCCTGTACAGTCGCAAGTCCTTGAGGCAGCACTATTGTGCCAATCTATTTATTCTAACTGAAAAAGGGTGCAGAGTATCGAGTACAGGAGTTGGGAGGTCATGTTGCGGCTGTACAGGACATTGGTTAGGCCTCTGTTGGAATATTGCGTGCAATTCTGGTCTCCTTCCTCTCGAAAAGATGTTGTGAAACTTGAAAGGGCTCAGAGAGGATTTACAAGGATGCTGCCGGGATTGGAGGATTTGAGCTGTAGGGAGAGGCTGAACAGGCCCCTTTATCTGAAATGCTTGCGACCAATGGTTTTCGGAATTCAGAAGTTTTTGAATTTCAGAATAAGTGACAATTTGACAGTGAAATTTTTTAGAAAAAATCTTACTGGAGGAGCAGAGTTACTGAATAAAACAGGCCCTGAAACAGAATTGAGGCCTGCCACTGCTGGGCCACACCCCCGCACGTCACACCTGAGTGACTCACATCAAATGGGTATCGACTTGGGTTAACTGTTTGCACTCCAAACAACGTTGTTAATGAGAAAAAAAACTTCACAAAAAAATCTTTGGACTTTGGAGCCTTTCAGATAAAGGGCTGTCCACCTGTACTGTTATTTTAGAGTAACTTTTGAGGGAGCCTGATAGAGAGTGAGGGCTTGAACAGGGAACAGCATTATCAAAAGCCCTGAAATTAAGATACTGCAGGCCCCTTGCAAAATCAGACTTTCAAATCCATCACTCGATCTGCCTGATTAAACCAGCTAAATGTAGCAGAGATAAACAGACCTGCACGAGCCAAAAAAAACCCAGAAAATATAAAGAAAGCTGAGAAAGGAGGGGTGTGTCATTTGGAAGGCCGGTAGGTGGAGAACAGTAAATCTACCCCATCATGCTGAATCACCAGTGAAATGTGAAGTGACAACAGCAGAGGAAATGGAAACAGCGTGTCCCACAGCCTACGTGGCACTGTGTATCTGTGCACAGCGTCTATCATGTGGGTGGCAACCACAGTGCGAAGCCTGGCTGAACTCGATAAACCAGTCAAACTGGGAGTAAATACGTGCAATGATTGGCCTTTCCCATTACAGTAAAAACCACAATATGACTGAAGTAGATTCAGGAATTTCCAACTAACTATATTTTAAACTTAACCTGTGACTCAACACTATTGAGCGCCTCCCTGCTGACCCGTGGCCAGTCATGACCTACCCACAGGTTACCAGGGTACTACGTGATTCTAGCTCCCCTTGCCTCTGAGTCAGCCCCAGTTCACTGGTATCACTCTCGCCTCAGAGTTAGAATGTTCAAGTTCCACTCTAATAGTATCACAGGATCCACATAGGGTGGAAGCAGGCCATTCAGCCCATCACATCCACACTGATACTCCAAAGAACAGCCCACCCACCATTCCCTACCCCTGTAACCTTGCACTTCCCATGGCCAATCTACCTAGCCTGCAATCCCTAGTCACTACAGGCAATTTAGCATAGCCAATCCACATATCCTTCACATCTTTAGATTGTGGGAGAAAACTGGAACATCCAGAGGAAACCCACACAGAGAAGTCCAAACTCCACACAGACAGTTACCAGAGGATGGAATCGAACCTGAATCCCCGGTGCTCCAATTCAGAAGTAAAACACTTTGCTGACATTGCCAGTGCAGCAATGGTAGACTGCTGAACTGTCGTTAATGCTGGTTTTCAGAAGACTTTAAACTGAAGACTGATTTGCTCTCTCGGATGACATTTACAATCCTATGCCACCATTTTGAGGAAGAAATGAGCAGTTGTCCTCAGTGACCGAGACAGTATTTATCCCTTGAACATCAACACACCGAAAACAAGCCAGAACGTCTGTTGCTCATCAGATTACTGTTTGTAGGAGCTTGCTTTGCAAGAAATTATCATACTTCTCACATCACATGAGCAATGACATCTTCAAAAGTGTCTAGATTAGAGTGGTGCTGGAAAAGCACAGGAGGTCAGGCAACATCTGAGGAGCAGGAAAATCGACGTTTCGGGCAAAAGCTCTTCACCACGAAGGGTTGTTCCTTGGATGCTACCAGACCTGCTGTGCTTTTCCAACACCACTCTAATCTCCAGTATCTGCAGTACCCACTTTTGCCTATCTACAAAAAGTGTGTTGACTGCAAAGTACTTTGAGACATCCGGTGGTAATGAGAAGCGCTATACCAATAAAAGCCATTCTTTCAAAATGAAAGTATGACTAATGCCCTTCATTACCTGACTAAGTTAATCTGTGTGTGCAATTAGTGAATGAGCTCTATTTCCACCTTCCCTCACCTCCCAGTTTGATACATTTCTCACTAAGTCCAGGCTACCAACTAGAGACAGTTTTAAATGTGAAGTGAACATTGAAAGCATTGCGTATTCTGGAAATCAGAAACAAAAACAAATTGCTAGAAAAGCTCAGCAGGTCTGGCGACGTCTGTGGAGAGAAATCGGAGTTAATGTTTCGGGGTCCAGTAACAGAAAGCTCAGGGTCATTTCTGTAGACAATGCGCAACTGTTTTCCTAAGTGGTCACCCAGTCTACACTTGGTCTTCCCAATGTACAGGACACCATGTTTTAAGCAGTCAATGCAGGACAGTAGTTTGAGTGAAGTGCAGGTAAATCAGTGCTTTGCCAATTGGATAGGAATTCGGATTTCTTCCCCTCCTCACCCGCAAAAGGTTTATCTACCATTGATGTCTGGCTCACCGACCTGTATTTCCCTACCCCCCATGTGCAAGTTAGGTGAATTGGCCATGCTAAATTGCCCAGTGTTAAGGAATGTGTAAGTTAGGTGCATTACTCAGGGATAAAATGTAGGTAATAGAGTAGGGGATTGGGTCTGGGTGGGATACTCGTTGGGAGGGTTGGTGCGGACCTGTTAGGCCAAACAGCCCGTTTCCACACTGTAGGGATTCTATGATTCTCCCGTGGTCAGAAAGGATTTGGAGATGAATGTCAAAACTCTTGCAAACCCATCTCTTGCTTCACACAGCAGCATGCGATACACCCCATGACAGCTGGAGTCGTATTCCATTTCAAGCCTGCTGAAACCACAAATACCACTCCCCTCTCCATGTTAATTTGTCCAGATATTTATAGACCCCTCCTCGGTTTCTAGACCTTGCCCTTGTCTAGAGCGATGTGAAGTACTCATTCAAACCTCATTCCCGCCGTCCGGACACGCACGCACGCACACACACACACACCTTGGTCCTTGATGGGCATATCCATCTTGATCAAACAGAAGCCTAGTTTGGAGGCCACATCAATTATTTGTTTGAAAATGGCTAATCTTCGATAGAATTCTACCTTGACTTGACAAGGTGAACAAAGGAAGGATTTTTTCCAGAACCGACATCACAGTTTAAGGATACAAGGTAGGCAATCAGGACTGAGATCAAGGGAAATTTCTTCACTCAGAGTGGGGAGCCTGTGGAATTCTCTGTCATAGAAAGCGGTTGAGGCCAAAATATTGGATGTTTTCAGAAGGAGTTGGATATGGCTTTGTGGCTAAGGGGATCAAAGGAGCGGTGTAGTGGCTCAGTGGTTAGCAGCTCAGTGGTTAGCATTGCTGCCTCAGTGCCAGGGACCCGGGTTCAGTTTCAGCCGCTGGTAACTGTGTGGAGTTCACACATTCTCCCTGTGCAGGTTAGGTGGACTGGCCATGCTAAATTGCCCATAGGTGTCCAGGTATGTCCAGGCTAGGTGGGTTGGCCATGGGCAATGGGTCTGGGTGGGATGCTCTTTGGAAGGTTGGTCTGGACTTGATTGGCCAAATGGTCTGCATCCATACTGTAGGGATTCTATTCTACAATTCGTTCTATTGTATGCAAGAGGGTGATGCAGGAAGAGAGTGTACAGAGTTGGATGATTAGCCATGGACAAATTGAATGAGAAACAAACGCAGTCTCAAAAGGGCTGAGTGGCCTACTCCTTTGGAGATCAAAGCATACTTTTCTTTATTCTTGCACAGGAAGTTGGCATTGCCAGAAAGGTCACCATTTGTTGCCTGTTCTGGACTGCCTTTGAACTGAAAGTAACCTGCTCGACCATTCCAGAGGACAGTGAAGAATCAACAACATCCCTGTGGGTCTGGAGTCTTAAACTGACCAGTCTGGGTAGGGACTACAGACTTCCTTCCCAAAAAGGCTAGTGAACCAGATGGCCGCTCACAACAATTAACCATAGTCACCATTTCTGATACTATAATACTAGCTTCCAATTCCAGATTGTATTAATTTAACTTGCATCAACTGCCATTGTGGAATTTGAGCCCATGACCCCAGAGCATCAATCTGGAATTCTGGTTTATAAGTCCAGTGACATTCCCAATACAGCACTTCCCCTTTGTTGAGGTTTGTATTGAACTTGGCAATACCTGTTTTTAGAATCTCATGAAGTCAAAGGAAGACTGCATTAAGACTGGACTAAAATGCTTCTGTTGCATTATCAAAAGGTTCGTCTTTTACATTTTAATTTCCATCATTCAGTTTTTGAAGGTGGCGGCCAATGGAGAGGCACAGCTCCTGAAACACTTCAACCTTCACGTGTGAATAGGCAGAAGCTGAATAGTAGGACCATGGAAACAGTTGCCAGAAAGGCCATTCCACCTGCCAGGTATGTGCTGCTTCACTGCAAAAGTGTCGCAGCTAAATCCATCTCCTTTCATTTCAGGGCAGCCCTGCAAATTTTCTATTTTTAGATAAATTGTTCAATTCCCTTTGGAAGTCCTCCATCGTATTGGTCTCCACCACACTCTCAAGTAATGCAACAGGGTCTAACCTGAAGACTATCCAAAGCACTTCTTTCTCATTTCACTGCTGTTCCTTTCACCAACCACCCTACTGCTAATGGGAACAGTTTCGTTCCCCCTCTCTCCAGATAACTGACAATTTTGGAGATTTCAATCAAATCTACCCTCATTCTTCTCTAAGGAGAACAGCCTCAACTTCTGTAGTCTATGCCTACCTCCCGTGCAGGAGTGATGGCCTAGCTGTATCATCTTTGGGACTGTTAATCGACAAACCCAAGTAATATTCTGGAGGCCCAGGTTCAAATACCACCATGGCAGATGGTGGAATTTGAATTTAATCAAAACAAAAATCTGGAAATAAAAAGTCTAACAACTACCATCGTCAATATTTGGAAAGATCCATCTGGGTTCACTAATGTCCTTCAGGGAAGGAAACTGCTATCCTTACTTGGTCTGGCCTACATGTGACTCCAGACCCACTACCAATATGGTTGACTCTTATCTGCCCTCTGGGATGGGTAATAAATGCTGGTCTAGCCAATGACGCCTTCATCCCATGAATGAATAAAGAAAAAAAAAGCAGCTCAAGTCCCACAGTCTGCAAAAGCGTTCTTGCAAAATATGTTCTGCCGTCTCTCTGCAATGCTTTCACTCCTTCCTGAACACTCCTGCTGAAGTTAAACATTAGTATTGTTCATTACATACGGAGATACTGAGGAACAGAGGATGGGGTGGGGGGGGGGGGTCAGAGACAGACTCAAGCTAATGGATACATAACCATCAACATCACCCCACCCCCATCGCTCGACTATATAGCCCAGAGTTTCAGAGACAGTGCATTCAGGGTTCTGATAGGATCCAGCACTCGGAAGGTTATGGCTGCAAAGGAAAAAGATTGTTTTGGGCAAAAGCAAATGTACTTATAATAGTAAATCCAACATTTAAAAATAAACCAGGGTGTTTCACATGAGTGTCATTTGATAAGTCACACAAAAGCCATGTTAGGACAGGCAAATTGCAATACCTGACACAATAAGTCTACCAATTTATTTATTATACATAGAAGCTGTTGAATTATTGTTGTTAAAAAATTCCAATTGGTTCAGCAAGTCCTTCAGAAAAGGGCACCAGCCACATCTTCCTAGTCTGTTTACTGCGTACCTCTGAGCTATTCACTCTTAACAAAACAGCCACTACCAAACACTGACAAAACTTAGTCTGCTGTCAAAGAGCCAGGAATCATTACAGAACAAGAAAACTGTTAAGTTCACAGTTAATGCTAGAATTGGGGTGGCACGGTGGCTCAGTGGTTAACACTGCTGCCTCACAGCACCAGGGTCCCAGGTTTGATTCCAGCCTCAGACGACTGACTGTGTGGAGTTTGCACATTCTCCCCGTGTCTGCGTGGGTTTCCTCCGGGTGCTCCGGTTTCCTCCCACAGTCCAAAGATGTGCAAGTCAGGCCATGCTAAATTGCCCAGTGGTTAGTCAGAGGGGAAATGGGTCTGGGTGGGTTATTCTTCGAAGGATTGGTTGGGCCGAATGGCCTGTTTCCACACTGTAGGGCATCTAATAAAACGTCTTCCTGAATACAAGGGGAACGAGTACCCTAACCAGGACAACTAGTCCACAAGTCTGGTCAAGTACCAGTCAACTCTAACTCTAACTAATCAGACATTTTCTTTGAAGTATAACATGTCTGCAAGATTTCAGGCTCCCCTATTACTGATCCAGGCTTCAAAGCCTTCAGCTGCCTGGGCTCTCTGCTCTGAAAATTGCTCTGTACACCTCCTTATCTCTCTCGCTCTAACCTCTTTGGCAAACCTATCCTAATATCTCCTTGTCTTGCCAATTTCTTTCCCTGATAAGGTCGTGGAATACTTTGGATATCTTTTTTGACACATTGAAATGGTGATAGATAAATATTAATGGAGACCATGGAAACATAAGTGCACGAAGTAAAAGGGGATTCTGTGGTTCTCATTTTTGTGTCCAACGCTGAAGTGGATGAGGAATGCAAGACGCAAGGCTGCCAGCAACCACTATATTTTATTTTAATTTAGTACATAATGATTACATCCAAGACAAGGCTTCACATAAGGTATCTAGACAAAGATGTCGCCCAGTCACCGTGATCTTCCATTACTTTGCCTGATGGAGACTGCTTTATATAGATATTCACAATAACCCTTCATGTTACAGGTCATGATTAGTGATTAGATTCCCTACAGCGTGGAAGCAGGCCCTTCGGCCCAACCAGTCCACACCGACCCTCCGAAGAGTAACCCACTCAGACCCATTTCCCTCTGACTAATGCACCTAACACTCTGGGCAATTTAGCATGGCCAATTCACCTGACCTGGTCAGGTCTTTGGACTGTGGGAGGAAACCGGAACATCTGGAGGAAACCCATGCAGACACAGGGAGAATGTGCAAACTCCACACAGACAGTTGCCAGCGGGTGAAATCGAACTTGGGACCCTGGTGCTGTGAGGCAGTGCTAACCACTGAGCCACTGTGCTGCCTGATGTTGATACAATGAGCGAAGAATATGACAGAGTGGTTGGAGCAGAGGTTTCAGGGTCACAAAGCAGAAACATAAGTTGCAGGCAAGGCAGTAGCTGCAGAAAATGGAGCATGCCAGGGCATCCAGAGGGCTGTGGAAGGAAGATCCTGGGGGAAAGGAAGGCAACTGGGAGGGCAAACAGTCTCTGAAATTCTACAAAAACATCAGGACCAGGGTTTAATCACCATTGGGCCAGAGTTGACAGGGGTCCTTTATCCAAACAGACTTGCAGTTCCTGGTATGGAAGATGGAGGGCGGCACGGTGGCTAGCACTGCTGCCTCACAGCGCCAGAGATCCAGGTTCAATTCCCTCCTCAGGCGACTGTGTGGAGTTTGCACATTCTCCCTGTGTCTGCGTAGGTTTCCTCCCACAGTCCAAAAATGTGCAGGTTAGGTGAATTGTCCATGCTAAATTGCCCGTAGTGTCAGGTGAAGGGGTAAATGTAGGGGAATGGGTCTGGGTGGGTTGCGGGTCGGTGTGGACTTGTTGGGCCAAAGGGCCTGTTTCCACACTAAGTAATCTAATCTAATATCTATGCTGTACATCTGACTCTATACAAGAAAAAAAAACAATATAACACCAAATCATCCATGCCACTTAAAGAACAGTTTACAAACAGGGTCTGTGCAACATTAACAAAAATAGGGTAGGGTAGGGAGAGGAGGGGAGCAATACATTAATATGGAGTTGGAAGGGGAAAATAATATACTCCAGCCTCCACAGTGCCCACCTCTCTAAAGGCAGAGAGTCATGATGTGGAGGTGTCGGTATTGGACTGGGGTGGCCAAGGATAGAAGTAACATGACACCAGGTTATAGTCCAATAGGTTTATTTGAAATCAAACACTTTTGGAGCACTGGTGGAAACCAGGTGCACCCTCTCCAAGGACGCCTGGGTGTGAATGCAGCTGTGAGAGGGGTGCAGGTACTCAGGAACTATGACCCTCATCTCCTTGGCCTACTGCTTGGACCTATCAATGGCAGCTTAAGCCAGGCCCAGCCTGGTAAAACTCTTACAGAAAACATTAAAAAATCTTTCAGGATTAAAAATCATTAACCACTATAAACAACTTGGGAACACCATGCTCAACAAATCCTGACGCAAACAAGCAGCCAAAGCTTAATGTCGGTACAGTTGAAGTAGCTAAGTGAAAGTTCAACTAAGCAGCCCCACTTCCCAAACCTGCAGCTGAAAAGGCTAAAGTATTGACGAGAGAACTAGCATTTACGACAAGCAACAGTCAATTAAGTGTTTGAAGGGGAATCACTGTTACAATATAGGAAACGAGACAACACTAAGGCATTTGTGGGATCCTAATGGTCAGACTATCTTTAAAAGTAACGTTGGTTACAACAGCAGGGGAGGGATGTACTTCAGACGCTCTATAAGGCTCCCTTGCTCTATTTTTAAATAGTGCTGCAAGACGTTTACATCCGTTTGGAATGGGGTGGGGATTGGATCTTTGATTCAGTGTCCCATAAAATGAGATGTCCTCCAACAAAGCCACGCTGCCTCAGAACTGTCTCATGGACACATCCATGAAGAGCTGGTGCTCCAATCTTTCAGACTCTGAAATTTCAAAGCAATAAATCTTCCATGCAACAGCTGCGCCTAGAGCTGCTGAAATGAATACCAAGCCCCCAACGCAACTTCAATCACTTCCAATTATATAACAACTGCACAGATCCACGGCACAAATTACATTGACAGTTCTGCACATGATGATCAAGAACTGGAGTATTAAGGATTTTTAAACTCAGACTGCGTTCGAAGCATCATATTTTCGGCGCTTAAAATAAGGGATTAAAAAAAGCCACAAAAGAAATCCCCCACTCCAAAAATACTGGTAAAATTGATTTTTTACAAAAATATATGCTGTTAGTTTCAATCTGACCAAAATTCAAGACAACTCTTTAAAGGCACATTCACAGTAAGTAGTGGGCCACCTCAGTAGAATCACCTTTTGTTAAGTTGCCACTTTGAAGTCAGTCATTATGAAGAAGGGGAGACAATAGAAGTTACTGGGGATAATTGGAGCCTGTTTGCAATCTTGCTTTCTGGTAAATGACTCCAAATTGGCTACTGGGCCCCTGGAAGGTTGGGGGGAGTGGGAGGGTAGGCAATCAGAGTGCTTGCCACCATGCTGTGCTGAAAAGAGAGCAAATCAGAGACAAGAAGAACTGAAATTTCCTGAAACCGACCATCGCGCTCTCTATTAAAACTGTAGCGGGCAATCCCATTCAGACTTTTCCCAAGGTTTTCACTACTCCAGATGGTATTGCCCAGATAAGCTGGCTCACCAGGCACAGTGGCACAGTTGAAGGTTTCTGCCCTGATCATTTTCCAGCTGCAGTACTGAAGATCTGCTCCCCTAGCAAGGTCGCTCATTCATTATTTTGGTGCTAACTGATTTCCAGACATGCACTTTAAAGTGAAAATATTCAAAGTTTGAGAAGATTTGTAGCTCGGGTGCTCGTTGCTGTGGTTCTGTTCGCCGAGCTGAAAGTTTTTGTTGCAAACGTTTCGTCCCTTGTCTAGGTGACATCCTCAGTGCTTGGGAGCCTCCTGTGAAGCGCTTCTGTGGTGTTTCCTCCGGCATTTATAGTGGCCTGTCCCTGCCGCTTCCGGTTGTCAGTTTCAGCTCTCTGCTGTAGTGGCCGGTATATTGGGTCCAGGTCGATGTGTTTGTTGATGGAGTTTGTGGATGAGTGCCATGCTTCGAGGAATTCCCTGGCTGTTCTTTGTTTGGCTTGCCCTATAATGGTAGTGTTGTCATCGCCAGACGCTGAGGCCCTATATCCTTCAGAGCCCCCTACCCTGAAATTCTCCACCTTCCTTTAAGATGCTTTTAAAAAACTACTAATTTTCCCAGCTTTTAGTAACCTGTTTGAATAATTCCTTATGTTGATGTGCAACAAATTTTGTTTGATGTAGCTCATTATACTCCCAGGATGGGAGCAATTGGATATACTTTTCAAAAGGAACTCTCAGTCAGATGGGCCAAATGGCCTCCTTGTGTGCTACATGATGCGAGAAGTGTCCACCCCCTGCTTTGCAAACGCACTGCCAAACTTTATAATCTTAAAATCCCTACAGTGTGGAAACAGGCCCTTCGGCCCAACAAGTCTACACCGATCTCCTTCAAGGAAGACAGAAAATCCAGAACAGTCAAAAACACTAAGGGATTTGGCAGTGTTTTCTTCTGAACTGATGGACAACAAGAGGAGTCATGGGTTGAAGACAAGGACACTCTCCCCCTAAGAACCTAGGGTCAACTGAATTGTTAGATAATGTAATGCTGATTTTTGCATCAAGAGAACTGGAGTACAGGGATGCAGAAGTTACAGTGCAGTTATATAAACTCTATTGTGATGATGATACGCTAGCTTTTAAGAGGTGTATTTTGTCCTGTCCTTTTTTTTCTGAAGAGAGGTTTTAAGACAGAGATGCCAAATTATTTTAATGCAGTAAACACTGAGGCACCCTATTTTAAAAAAAAGTTGAAACAATAGAAGCAGCCCGGATGGGTGGGGTCAAGCTACCACAAAACCAGGATTTTTAGTCTGAGCTTTTCAGCAGTTGTTGGTGGGTCTTGAAGCTGGATGTGGAAGCTGTTTTTCCTCTCTCTGTCACAGCTAAAAGCTGGATTTTGATTTTTTTGGGAGGGGGAGAAAAGAGGAAGCAGTGGAGTGGGGAGGAAGTGGGGGGGAACTCTTCCTGCTGTTACAATTGCACGTGAAAAAATCTATTTTGCTGAAGTTGCCTTTGTAAATGGTGCGTTTATGTGATGTTACTAAATTGGAATAGTTACTGTTCAGTAGTTAAATAACGTATTATTCTGTTAAGTTTTCCAAGAGAGTTGTTATTCAGATTTCTTCTTTCTTTTTGTTGTGTTTTAACTGTAACGTATGAATAAAGTGCGTTTGCTTCAAGACTGGTAGTCTGACCATTCAAATTGTATCTAGAAGGCAACACTTGACACTTGCCTTTAAAACACAAAAATGATAGGGTCTAGGTTAGGAGGGAGTTTGATCCTGTCCATCACTAGTAAGACCTTATTTGGAGCACTGAGAGCAGATCTGGGCACCACACCTTAGGAAGGATATACGGCCTTGGAGGGGGGACACTGTAGGTTTACAGGAATGATACCTAGACTTCACGGGAGGATGATGAGATATTACACAAATTAGGCCTATTTTCTCTAGAATTTAGAAGGTCAAGGAATGATCTGATCAATGTCTTCAAGATATAACTGGAAATGACAGGGTAGATAAAGATAAACTGTTTCCACTGGTTGGGAATTTGAGAACTAGGGGGCATAGTCTGAGAATTAAGGCCAGAAAGTTCAAGAGAGACATTAGGAAATACTTCTACACAGAAAGGGGGTGACACAGTGATTAGCACTGCTACTTCACAGCGCCAGGGACTCAGGCTCGATTCTAGCCTTAGGAGTTTTCCCATATTCTCCCCGTGTCTGTGTGGGTTTCCTCCAGGTGCTCCGGGTCACTCCTATGGTCCAAAGGTGTGGATTGTCCATGCTAAATTTCCCCTATAGTGACCAGGGATGAGCAGGCCGAGTTGATTAGCCATGTGAAGTGTGGGTTTACAGGAATGGGGTGGGAGGCAATGCTTTTCAGAAGGTCAGTCGGGTTCGACATGCTGAGCGGCCTCCATCTGCACTGAAGGGGCTCTATGACTCTACAAGTTTGCAACTCTTCCTCAAATGGCAACGGACATTGCATGAATTGTTACTTTTAAATAAGAGATTGATTTTTTTTTAAATGCAAAAGGTATTAAGGGATTGGGGCCAAAACAGGTCTATAACATTAGGTCATTTAATGCTAGAACAGGCTCAAGGGGCTGACTGGCCTACGCCTGTTCCTATGCTCCTATAGTTGCAAAATACTTTGAAATATCCTCCCCCTCTGCCTTTATTCATTCATAGAATGTGGGTATCATTAGTATGTTTAGCATTTGCTGCCCATCCCTAATTAGCCTTGCAACAAGTGGGCAGCTCAGTCAGCGATCAAGAGCTAAGACAGATGTGGAGTCACATGTAGGCAAGAGATGGTAAAGAGGGCAGATTTCCTTCCCTAAAGACATTGGTGAACTGGCGAGGATTTAAATGGCAATCAATAATAGTCATTCACAGAGACCAAGTGAACATCCCAGATTTATTCACCAAATTCAAATTCCACCAGCAACCAGATTAGGATTTGAACTCATGCCCCCACTGCATTAGCCTGGAGCTTTGGAGTCCTGCAGCATTACCACAATGCCACCATGTTCCCCCACCCTGGGGAGGCACTATATAAGTGCAAGTTGTGCCTTTTCAACAGTGCAGCATTTAATTTACTGAACTACCAGAATGTCAGATTAGGCTAGTTTCTTAGAAACAGAGCAGGATACTGATCTGTAACATATTACCACTTTCAACAAAACTCACTGAGCTCATCAGAATCCTGTGTTAATCCTTGTTCGCCAAAGCAGGCTTTAAAATTAACAGCGTATGCATTTTTTTGTGAAAGCACTCTTCATGCAGTGTGGGAACACTGGATACTTTGAATATCTCGTTAGACGCATCCATTAAAACTGGGTTTTGCAGGACTTTGTTTTCACTGGAGCGTAGGAAGTTGAGGGCTGACCTCAGAGAGGTTTACAAAATCATAAGGGGCATAGATGGAGTGAATAGCAAAGGTGTTTTCCGTGGTGCGGGTGAGTTCAAAACTAGGGAGCATATTTTTTAAGGCGAGAGGGGAATGAGGACATGAGGGGCAACTTTTCCCCACCACTACAGGTTCACAGGAATGAGCTGCCAGAGGAAGTAATGAGTGCAGGTACAGTTACAACATTTAAACAACATTTGGGTAAGTACATGAATAGGAAAGGTTTAGAGGGAGATGGGCCAATCATAGGTAAGTGGGACTAAGTTTGGCTTGGGAACATGGCCCATGTTGACTGGTTGGACTGAAAGCAACAAATGCTGGAAATCAGAGTGGGTTCGGCAGCATCTGCTGATAGAAAGGACGCTTATGTTGAGTTTAGATGACTCTTCAACAGAGGACCAAAGGGATTGTTTCTGCGCTTTATGACTCCATAAAATAATCCCATTGACTGATGCACTGCAAACATTGAGCAAACAAATAAATTTACAACAAGGTCCCTGCATGTTCACCAGAACTGATGAAGGATGTGTTTGAGGACCATGTGTGAAACAATATGTGTGAGCTATTAAAAGAGAGAGGCCTGTGCACTGGAATCAATGTCAATGTACAAACTCAAAAGAGCTACAACGCAGGAGCAGTCAGAAACAAGTAGTGTAAAGCAGACCAATAGCCGTACGTTGTGGTTCACTCGATCTCTCCACAGATTCTCTAACCCTGAACCAGAGAATCAAACAGTACTAAAAGGAGGCCTTATGACCCATTGCGCTGATGCTAACTATTTTAAAGCAGCCATCCAATCAATTCCACTCCCCTGCTCTTTCTCCTATTGACTTATCAATTACAGGAATATGGGCAATGGGAGCAGGAAATGGTCATTCAGCCCCATGAGCCTGCTCCAACAATGAACCAGATCATGGCTTCTATCTCAACGCTATTTTCCCCATATCCTCGATACCTTTAATATCCAGAAATCTAGCACAATGTGTCTCGGAATATACACAATGGATGGACATGCAGAGAATTCCAAAGATTTACCACCACCCTGAGTGAAGGAATTCCTTCTCATCTGTTAAATAATTTAGTTCTCATCCTGACACCACAGTCCCTGGTTCTAAACATTTTTTACTCTGCATCCTCCAGCTAACGGAAGCATCCATCCTGCATTTATCTGTATCTAATTATAATTATATCGAATCCATCTAGTTACAATGGGCAGGCAAGTGCACTTGACCATAAAGAAGAGACAAGATTTGCGGATGTGAAGTTTACAAACTTGCTGACATGTTTTTCTTCATCGACCAGAAAGACATAGCAGCAGAAGTTAGGCCATTCAGCCCTTCGCGTCTTGCTGTGCCAATCAATCAGGGCTGATAAGTTTCGCATCCCCATTCTCCAGCCTTCTCATCATAACCGTTGACAATCAAGAATTTATCAGTCTCAAATAGACTCAATGACCTGGCCTCCACAGTCCTCTGTGGCAGTGAATTCCACACATTCACTACACTCTGGCTGAAGGGGTTTCTCCCTCTCTCCATTCTAAAAGGTCTTCCTTTTACTCTAATGCTGTGCCCTCAGGTCCTAGTCTCTCCTACCAATGGAAACACCTTCCCAACATCTACTCTGTCCAGGCTATTCAATATTCTGTAAGTTTCGATTACATCCACCCCCACTCCTAAACTCCACTGAGTATAGACCCAGAGTCCTTAAGCATTCCTCATGTTAAGCTGTTCATTCCTAGGACCATTCTTGTGAATCTCCTCTGAACACAATCCAGGGCCAGTATACCTTCCTCAGATATGGGGCCCAAAACTGCATACAACACTCCAAATGTAGCCTGACCAGAGCCTTATAGAGCCTCAGAAGTACATCCCTGCTTTTATATTCAAGTCCTCTCAAACTAAATGTCATAATTACATTTGCCTTCTAACTACAGACTCAACCTGTAAGTTTACCTTGAGTGAATCCTGGACTTGACCTTCAGACTTCAGAATTTTCTCCCCATTAAAAAAATGGTCCATGCTCTATTCTTCATACCAAGGTGCATGACCTCACACTTTCCCACATCGTGCTCTATCTGCCACTTCCTTGCCCACTCTCCTAACCTGCCCAAATCCTTCTGCAGCCTCCCCACCTCTTCAATGCTACCTGCCCTGCTTATCTTTGTATCATCTGCAAATTTAGCCAGAATGCCCTCAGTTCCTCCATCTAGATTAATGGGAGTGTTGTCATCTGCACCTTACTGTACTGCCTTTATCACTAGTGCCTCTACAAGATCAGCCACTCCTCTGCCTGGGCTGCACAACCCCTCACTCCAGTTTGCGCAATTCTGTCACAGTGATTTCTTTATGGCGATGTAGAAAGTAGGAGAAGTAGCCCTTCAAGCCTGCTGACATTTAATATCATTACAACTGGTCAAGTAACTCAATACCCTGCTCCTGCCTCTCCCCATACCCTTAGACTTAGAGCTAAAGGGTTCCAAGTCCTCCTTGAAAACATTTGATATTTTGGCCTCAAATGGTTTCTGTGGTAGAGAATTCCCCAGGCTCCCTATTCTCTGAATGAAGACATTTGACACAGTGACAATGAACAGAAATATTGTTCCATGTCAGGATGGTACAGGGCTAGGCAGCAGCTTGCAGCTGGTGGTGTCTTCGTGAATCTGCCCTCCAGGTGGAGGGATTGTAGGTTTGGAAGGTCCACTCAAATGATCCTTGGTGAGTTGCTGCATTGTATCTTGCACATAGCACACATCACTGTTGTGCCCTGATAGAGTCAGTGAAGGTTGAAGGTGATGGACGTGGTATTAGTTAAGCCAGCTGCTTTGTCCTGCTGTTACATTTCAGAAATTTTGATGGAACTGGATGCATCCAGTCAAGTGAAGAGTGTTCTTCACATCCTTGACGTTTGCTTTCTAGACAGTGGACTAGCTTTGGACAGTTGAAGAGGGATAATACCACAGAATTCCCAAGTCTTCATCTGCTCTTGCAGCCAGAGTATTTATATGGGCTGGTCCAGTTGCGTTTCTGGTCAATGACACCTGGCCCCAAGGATGTTAACGGTGGGGCATTCAGTACTTTAAAGCCACTGAGTGTCAAGGGAAGACATTCCTGAAGAAGGGCCTGTGCCCGAAACGTCGAATCTTCTGTTCCCTGGATGCTGCCTGACCTGCTGTGCTGTTCCAGCAATAAAGTTTCAGCTTTGATCTCCAGCGTCTGCAGACCTCACTTTCTCCTCAAGGGAAGACAGTCAGACTCTGCATGGTTGGAGTTGGTCATTACCTGACACTTGTGCACCCAAGATGTTACTTGCCACTTGTCAGCCCAAATCTAACTTTAAATAAAAATGGAAAACTCGGAAAACCTCGCTAGGTCCAGCAGGGTCTGTGGAGAGGAAGACAGTTAGCCTTTCAGACCTTGAACATTGGCCACAGGTAGTTAGACTGAGACAAAGACTGCTTCATTAGAGTTGTTGGGAACTTGAGGTGCAAGTATGGGCTAACATTCTTATTTCTGATCATATGTTGGAGGGAAAGTGATTGGTGAAGCAGCAGAGGATGTCTGTCTAGAAGGATCTAGAGCTCTTGCGGCACAGTGGTAGTGTCCCTATCTCTGAGCCAGGAGGCTCATGCTCAAGCCTTACCTGCTTCACAGGTATATAATGATATCTCTGAATGGATTAGAAAAACATCTACCATGAGGAACGAGGTTCTTGTGGTGTGGTGGAAGGATGCCCAACTCTGAACCTGGGATCCTGGGGTCAAGACCCACCTGCTCCAGAGGTGTGCCATAACACAGCTGTATAGGTTTAAGAAAAAAAAAAGCTGAGGTTTGCTTCTCTGGGTGGGTGGTGTGTGTTAATTGATAGGGTTCTCATGGCACAGCGGTAGCACCTGTATCTCTGAGCTAGAAGGCTCACGTTCAAATCCTAACTGCTCCAGGATGTGTGCCATTACATTTCCGAACAAATCGTTTGGAAAATATCTACCCCAAGGAACTCCTGCGGAGACACCCTGGGATGAGAGGATTGACCTTGAACAACCATATTCTTGAGCGAGATCAGATTCAACCAGTAGGAGGACTTTCCCTCGATTCCCATTGACTTCAATGTTACTATGCTTGTTACAACAACATCTTGAGAACACAATCATCCAATCCTGCATCCTCCTGACTAGGATATACAGCACCTTTCAGTCGTAACTCCAGAAATCCTTCGTCAAGATCATAACTGAAGCACTCAGATTGCGCTGAGTCAATGGGGCAAACAGCAAATCAACAAACACCCTCACAGTAATATTCCTTAAGAAATACATCTTCGCCCCACATCTCAGCGATGAGTGATCAGGATCTGAAATGGATTTGCGACCTGAACGTGAACAATGTGTAGGATTATGGGGAGGAGGCAGAGGAAGGGCTCTCAGGGAATTGTTCCTGCAAAGATATGATGGGTCAAACAGCATCGTGCATTGTAACTATCCTGTGAGCCTCAGTAGATCAGGCAGCACGTTACACGAGAAACTTACACAGACCTTTCTGTTCTGTGCTGAAACATTAATTCGGTTTCTACCTCCACAGATGCTGCCAACCCTGATGAAATTTTGCAGCATTTCCTGCACTCGTTTCAGCATCTGCACAGTTTCTCTTTTGGAAAAAGAGTTCTGCAACAGTGTCCCTGGTTATCACAGCTTCAAGCTGAAATTCATTCCCCTTACCAAACCTACCTCTCATCACAACCTTGCAGATGCTGGACCAGTGTGTTCACTGTGCAAGGATAGGATATACATGCCTCTGTGCAGAAATGTCTGAACCCCATAAAAGGTACCTCCCAGTCAACAACAACAGTCCTCCAGTGTGGGCAAACCAGCTCATCATTAGCCAGGCCAGTGGATTATCACAAGAACATAAAAACAGGACATTGCCCAGACAGCCCTTTAAGCCTGCTCAGCTACAATCTTATACTCTTGAGCTCGAGCCAATTCCAACCAGTAGATAACCACAAGACAAACTTCAACTTTTATCCATGTTCCCAACCCATTGCAGTACTCCTTTATTCACTCTGCATTCAAACGTCTATTGATCTCCAATATTGAATCAGTGTTCACAGCTTCCTGGGCCTTACTAAACTGGTGCTGTAAGTGTAGATTTCACCACTCTAATCCAGCCTTGTTTGTTGCCCATCCCTGGTCACCCTAGAGTAGGTGGTGGTGAGCTACCTCTTGAACCACTGCGGTCCACATGCTTAGGTTGGCTCTTATGGAGGGGATTCCAGGATTTTGACCCAGTAACTGTAAAGAAACGGCAATACATTTCCATGTCAGGACTTGGAGGGGAACTTGCTGTTGGTGTTCCCATGTATCTTCTTCTAGAAGGACGTGTTCGTGGGTCTGGAAGGTGCTATGCAAGGAACTTTGGTGTATTTCTGCAGTGCATCTTGTGGATAGTACACAGCTGCTACTGAGCATTGATGATGGAGGAAGTTGATGCTTGGGGATGTGGCAATGATCAAGTGTGCTGCTTTGGCTTGGATGATGTCTTAAGTGTTGTTAGAGCCATCCAGGTAAGTGGGTAGTATTTCTTCACACTGCTGATTGTGCTTTGTAGATGGTGGACAGGCTTTGGGCAATCAGGAGGCGAGTTACTTGCCACAGCATTGCTAGCCTCTAACCTGCTCTTTAAAGATTAGATTACATTACAGTGTGGAAACAGGCCCTTCGGCCCAACAAGTCCCGGGTCTCTGGTGCTGTGAGACAACAGTGCTAACCATTGTGCCACCGTGCCGCCCACCTCTTGTAGCCACTGTGTTTATGTGGGGAGTCCAGTTGAATTTCTGGTAAATGGTAACCCCAAGGATGTTGATAGGGGGCATTTCAGTGATGGTAACACCACTGAATATCAAGGGGTGGTGATTAGACTGCCTCTGGTTGGCGATGGTCATTGCCTGGCATTGTGAGATGTGAATGTTACTTGCCACCTGTCAGCCTAAGCCTGGATGTTGTCCAGATCTTGTTGCTTTTGAGCATGGACTGTTCCAGTATCTGAGGAGTCACGATTGGTGCTGAACATGGTCACTGATGACTGCACAATTTCCATTTCTGACCTTATGATGAAGGGGAGATCATTGGTGAAGCAGCTGAAGGTAGTTGGGCCGAGGACACTATACTGAGGAACTCATGCAGGTTAGGTGAATTAGCAGATGTTTTGACAGCAAAATGTGCTACAAATTTTCAAAGATATATCTGCACAGAAATACAAGTTCTGACATTGATCATTGAATGATTCGGACACATGGTCAGAATAGACTTTACGGAGTTTCCTGGTAGTCACCTTCCATAAGCACAAACATTAACTGACAAGAATGAATAACTGTCTTGGATCTTCACAATTAAAGTGACGGCTCACTAATCTGTGTAATGTTAAAGAAGTTGCCACAAGTACATTTTAAATGATCAGTCAGATGCTTTGTTCTCGAATCTGAAATGCACCATGTCAGAGTTAAGAATTTATACAGAACCAATTCTCGCCCAAATCAAAGTATCAGATCTTCAAAATTACCTAACTATAGGCCATACAGCCAATGCTACCCTATGTCTCTAAATCATAGATCTACTTTGTATCCAAAAGCAGCCACTGATATCTTTAAATGAAATGTTCCTTCTGCTATGCAACAGAGATACCTGTACTCCACTTTGTCCATATTTCAGGCTGACACCTGTCACCTGCTACTTTCAACTTGGGCCAATAGTTTCCTGAAGAAGGGCCTGTGCCCGAAACGTCGAATCTCCTGTTCCCTGGATGCTGCCTGACCTGCTGTGCTGTTCCAGCAATAAAGTTTCAACTTTGATCTCCAGCATCTGCAGACCTCACTTTCTCCTCCAATATTACCTGCTCATGGTTTAAGCTGAAGTCATTTTCTTCCCCCGGGTTTGTCTTTTCACATCATTCACTGTCTCTCACTCAATGAGGTCCTCCAGCCTTTTCCCTCCCCTCGTAACTCGCTCCCTCATCTGCTACCAAAAATCAGTTGTCTCTTGGCACCTACTTCAGAGCTCCCATGGTCATGCCATCAGCTCACAAACCTCACCCTGCCAGAACCGACACCATGGTGGCAACGTTGGCAGAAGTGGCAACAGTCTTCCCTTGTGCATGTACAAACAAACCTGGCTGTGGGATACACGGGGCGCAGCTGCTGTCGATGCCACAAAGCTCTTGTGGCAAAATTATGACCACAGCCTGACTTCAGATGGCCTGCCCTCCCTCCCTCCCAAGTTTCTATCCAAACAGCTAGAGTAAAAATATCGGTAAATGTGGCCTGTGTCAACAGAAAAGTAACAGCATAGCACGGTGACACAGTGGTTAGCACTGCAGCCTCACAGCACCAGGAACCCAGGTTCAATTCCAGCCTCGGGTGACTGTACACACTCCGCACAGACATTCTCCCTGAGTGTGCGGGGGTTTCCTCCCGCAATCCAAAGACCTTCAGGTTAGGTGAATTAGCCATGCTAAATTGCCCATAGTGTTAGGTGCATTAGCCAGAGGGAAAATGGATCTGGGTGGGTTAATCTTCAGAGGGTCAGTGTGGACTTATTGGGCCGAAGGGCCTGTTTCACACTGCATTAAAGCAGATAATAAACAGAAAGTGGTCGTTCAGCCCTTCATGTCAGGCCCAGCTGAATAAACCAGCCATCTATTTCAGGACTATTTACCTGCACTTGGACCACAATCTTGCCTGCTGCAGAACTTCCAAGTTCCTTTTAAATTATTCCAACCCAAAAGGAACAGAGACAACTAAGGGGGAACATTGGCTTACCATCCAGTGACACCCATATAAGAGGGGGGGGGGGTAAATGCAGAAAGCCACCACCATACTTGGATGTGGCTGGGGGGGGGGGGAGATAAAAGGTGCCTTGGATTTCACACAAGGTCTTGTAAACAGTTTCAACTATAAACAGTGTCAGAGGGCACATGCCTGGAGGTACTGAATGGGTGTCAGAGAGCTGCTCAATCTTAAACCCAAAGTAACAGTGGTGCAAAGTGGCGAGGGGGGGGGAGGGGAGGGGTTTAAAAAGACAACGAACAATGTGCACTAGAGGCCACCGGCTGGGTGACAGTATCTTACCTTGCAGGGGAAGAGCACGGCCGAAGCCACTTTCTCCATGGCCAGGTTGCGAATGCTGGGGGTGAGGGAGCCCCGGCAAGTCGGGCAACAGGTCAACTTCTGCCGGCAGGTGTTGCACACCAAGTGGCCGGCTTGGCATTGCAGGATCGGCGGCAGGACGTAGTCGAAGCAGACCGGGCACTCGAAGAGCGAGGTCAGTTCTTGGGCGGCGGCGGCGGCGGCAGCAGCAGCGGCGGCGGCAGCGGCAGCCACCGCCTGGTGATGGTGCAGGGGCGGAGGAGGGGGAGAACCGACACCGATAATCGCCGCCGCCGTCCCGCAGCCACCCACTGCCCCGGCGGCGGCGGCGGGGGAAGAGGAGGAGGAAGCGGCGGCGCTGGTGGCGGATGCAATCGCTGCTGCTGCTGCTGCTGTTGCCGCCGCCGACAGGCCATTCGGGCCCGGGGAAGGAGCAGTGTGCTTGCCGGTTTTGCTCACCCCGCCGCCCGCTCCGGCCGATGGCGGGTGGCTCATGGCTAGCAAGCAGGACGATAGCCGGGCCAGGGCATGGGTGTCCCTCCTGCTTCTCCCCCTCCGCCCTCCCTCCAGTCCCGGCTCCACTTCCAGCCGCCGCCGAATGTTTAGAAACAAAAAAATTCGCAACACCGCGTTCTAGAACCTTGCAACATCGGCGCCGTGACGTCACCCCGGGGATGCCCCCTCTGCGTCACGGGAGCGCCACCCCCATTCGTCCGTCAATTAGCGCGCGGCAACTGACGACCCAGCACCTCGACACATTGCCATTCTCAGAAAGAAATACTTAACGATTAAACTGCTGGAAATCTGAAATAGGAAAGTACAACAACTCAGAACCCAACGCCATCCCATTCCCAAAAAGGTAAATCAGTTATCCATACAAATAAATTGCTGGAAATCTGAAGCAGCAAACTCAGAACCCAACGCAATCCCATTCTCAAAAAGGTAAATCAATTATCGATACAAATAAATTGCTGGAAATCTGAAATAATAAAGTGCAATAACTCAGAACCCAACGCAATCCCTTTCTCAAAAAAAAGTATGAAAGTAAATTCCTGGTAAAGTGAAACCGGAAAGTACAATAACTCAGAACTAAACACAATCCCATTCCCAAAAGAGTAAGTCAATTATCGATACAAATAAAATGCTGGAAATCTGAAACAGCAAAGTACAATAACTCAGAACCCAACACAATCCTTTCTCAAAAAAAAAAATTCTTGGTAAAGTGAAGCAGTAAAGTATAACAACTCAGAACCAAACACAATCCCATTCTCAAAACAAATTACTCATCAATACAAATAAATTGCTAGTATTCTGAAACAGCAAAATACAATTCAGAACACAACAGAACTCTATCTCAAAAAATAATCAATAATCTATACAATAACTCAAAACCCAAGATAATCTTATTCTCAAAAAAAAGCATAAACTATGAAACTAAATTGCTGGAAATCTGAAATAGGAAAGTCTTACAACTCAGCACCTAATGCATCTCGAGGCAAGGACTGATTTCACCTCTTGTAAACAGCTCACAAATATGTGGTCAGAGATGTGGCTCTAGGATCAGGTTCAATAGCCACATACGAACCACAGAACCAGTGACATGGAATTTCCTAGGCAGGCCACTGTACTCATTAGCAAGTGATTGCTGATGACAACAGTTTAACCTGAGGGTCACCACATCTTCGGCAAGAGGAAAGGTTGAGAAGGAGAGTTCTTCATGGTAACCTCAACTAGTGGCAGAATTGAACCCATGCTATTGGTATTAGTCAACATTACAAACTAACCACTCAGGAAACTGTATTAATTAACACCAACTCAGCATATGCCCCCAAAAAATTAAATAATAAAACTGCTAGAGATCCTAAATAGGAACAAAACAACTTGGTACTCGAAATAGGAACAAAACAACTTGGTACATTCTGAAATATGAATAGACAAAACAAGAAACAAAAGTCCAGAAGATGTGGTTTTATGCCCATATCTGAGAATTTTGTTTTAAGATGGCCTGGTGAAACAGAATTAAGGCCTGGTCAAGAAATGTCTTCAAGCTGAGGCAATGGACAAAGATGAGGAGGATTATTTTCTCTTTCAGAAGATGATAAATCTGTGAAATTCTTTGCCACAAAAGGCAGTCAAGATTGGGTCCTTAAGTATAGTCAAGGCTGAGGTAGACAGATTTCTAATGAGTATGGAAAATCAAATGTGTGTGGGGCAAAGGCAGGAAAGTGGAGTTGAGGATTATCAAATTAGCTATAATCTCTGGGCTGAATGGCATACTTCTGCTCTCATGTTTGATGGTCACAGACAGGGTTAAGAACTGTCTTCAAGCTTAGGCTCCTTTGGAACTCTATTGTCTAAAATATTAACTACTATTGTACATGGTGGTCTGAGATACACTTGGTGCTTATCTTACTGTTACAATATTAAGAGACCATCTGTACTTTTTTTTACATACACACACACATCTCTACCTATCACGGCCTCCATGACATCATCACAAGTCCTCTGTTATGGTCAAGACCAACACCCTTCAAATGTATCAAGGAGATTGCTAGGCCCTTACTTTTATCTTATTTAAAAGCAACTGGAAGGTTTGTGTTCCTGATGTAATATTACTTTGCTTTCAGTAATATACACTCTATTCTTACTCTATGGTTAAAACACAACAAAATAGATGAGAATTGGTCTAACTTCAATTCTGTTAGAATATGTAACAGAATAACAGATTATTTAACTATGAAACTGCAACTGTTCCAATACAATAACATCTCACAAATACACCCTTGGCAAAGACAAATTCAGTAAAATGGATAGACTCACATGCAATGTTTCTCTAGTCCAGGAGAAAAGAACATCAAAAGCAAATTCTGATTGAGAAAATATAAAACATAGAACATAGAGCATTACAGCGCAGTACAGGCCCTTCAGCCCTCAATGTTGCACTGATCTGTGATACCAGTCTGAATCCCATCTAACCTACACTATTCCATTCTCATCCATATGCCTATCCAATAACCATTTAAATGCACTTAAAGTTGGCGAGTCTACTACTGTTGCAGGCAGGCCATTCCATGCCCTTACTACTCTCTAAATGAAGAAACTACCTGGGACATCTGTCCTACATCTATCACCCCTCAATTTATAGCTATATACCCTCGTGCTAGCCGTCACCATCCGAGGGAAAAGGCCCTCACTGTCCACCCTATCTAACCCTCAGATTATCTTATATGTCTCTATTAGGTCACCTCTCAACCGTCTCTCGAACGAAAACAGCCTCAAGTCCTTCAGCCTTTCCTCATAAGACCTTCCCTCCATACAAGGCAAGATCCTAGTAAATCTCCTCTGAACCCTTTCCAAAGCTTCCACATCCTTCTGATAATGCGGTGACCAGAACTGTACACAATATTCCATTTACGGGCGGCACGGTGGCACAGTGGTTAGCACTGCTGCCTCACAGTGCCAGAGACCTGGGTTCATTTCACTCCTCAGGCGACTGACTGTGTGGAGTTTGCACGTTCTCCCTGTGTCTGCGTGAGTTTCCTCCGGGTGCTCCGGTTTCCTCCCACAGTCCAAAGATGTGCAGGTCAGGTGAATTGGCCATGCTAAATTGCCCGTAGTGTTAGGTAAGGGGTAAATGTAGGGGTATGGGTGGGTTGCGCTTCGGCAGGGCGGTGTGAACTTGTTGGGCCGAAGGGCCTGTTTCCACACTGTAAGTAATCTAATTTAATCTAATCAATCCAAGTGTGGCCGCACCAGAGATTTGTACAGCAGAAGCATGACCTCATGGCTCCAAAATTCAATCCCTCTACCATTAAAAATGAACACACTGTATGCCTTCTTAACAACCCTATCAACCTGGTTGGCAACTTTGAGGGATCTGTGTACATGGGCATTGAGATCTCTCTGTTCATCTACACTACCATGAATCTTACCATTAGCCCAGTACTCTGCATTCCTGTTACTCCTTCCAAAGTGAATCACCTCACATCTTTCTGCATTAAACTCCATTTGCCACCTCTCAGCCCAGCTGTGCAGCTTAACTATGTCCCTCTGTAACCTGCAACATACTTCCACACTATCCACAACTCTACCAACCTTAGTGTCATCCACAAATTTACTCACCCATCCATCTACGCCCTCATCCAGGTCATTTATAAAAATAACAAACAGCTGTGGCCCCAAAACAGATCTTTGTGGTACACCACTAGTAACTGAACTCCAGGATGAATATTTCCCATCAACCACCACCCTCTGTCTTATTTCAGCGAGCCAATTTCTGATCCAACCTGCTAAATCACCCTCAATCGCATGCCTCTATATTTTGTGCAATAGCCTACCGTGGGGGATCTTATCAAAAGGCTTATTGAAATACATAAACACCACATTGACCGCTTTACTCTCATCCACCTGTTTGGTCACTTCTCAAAAAACTCAATAAGGTTTGTGAGGCACAACCGACCCTTCACAAAACTGTGTCGACTATCCCTAATCAACTTATTCCTCTCAAAATGATTATAAACCTCATCTCTTATAATCTTTTCCAACATTTTACCCACAACCGATGTAGGGATCACTGGTCTATAATTACCAGGGCTGTCTCTACTCCTCTTCTTGAACAAGGGAACAACATCCTCCAGTCTTCCGGCACTATTCTCATAGACAATATCAACATAAAGCTCAAAGCCAAAGGCTCTGCAATCTCCTTCCTGGCTTCTCAGAGAATCCTGGGATAAATCTCATCCGGCCCAGGGATCTTACCTATTTTCACACTTTCCAGAATTGCTAACACCTCTTCCTTGTGAACCTCAATCCCATCTAGTCTAGTAGCCTGTATATCAGCATTCTCCTTGACAACATTGACTTTTTCCAGTGTCAATACTGATGAAAAATATTCATTTAGTGCTTCCCCCATTTCTTTGAAGTCCATGCACAACTTTCCACTACTATCCTTGATTGGCCCTAATCTTACTCTAGTCATTCTTTTATTCCTGATATACCTGTAGAAAGCTTTTGGGTTTTCCTTGATCTTATCTGCCAACAACTTCTCATGTCTCCTCCTGGCTCTTCTTAGCACTCTCTTTAGGTATTTCGTGGCTACCTTGTAACTCTCAAGCTCCCTAACTGAGCCTTCACATCTCATCCTAATATAAGTCTTCTTCTTCCTCTTGACAAGTGGTTCAACTTTTTTAGTAAATCACTGCTCCCTTGCTCAACAACTTGTTCCTGGTTGTCAGGTACATACTTATCAAGGACAAGTGGTAGCTGTTCCTTGAATAAGCTCTACATTTCAATTGTGCCGATCCCATGCAGTTTCCTCCCCATCCCATGCATCCTAAATCTTGCCTAATCACATCATAATTGCCTTTCTCCCAGCTATAATTCTTGCCCTGCAGTATAAACCTATCCCTTTCCATTGCTAAAGTAAACATATTTGAATTGTGGTTACTATCACCAAAGTGCTCATCTACCTCCAAATCTAACATCTGGCCGGGTTCATTACTCAGTACCAAATCCAATGTGGCCTCTCCCCCTTTTGGCTTGTCTACATACTATGTCAGGAAACCCTCCTGCAATCATTGGACACAAACTGACCCATCTAAAGTACTTGAACTATAGTATTCCTAGTCAATATTTAGAAAGTTAAAGTACCCCATAACAACTACCCTGTCAATCTCGCTCCTATCGAGAATCACCTTTGCTATCCTTTCCTCTATATCTCTGGAACTATTTAGAGACCTTTCAAAAACACCCGACAGGTTGGCCTCTCCTTTCCTGTTTCTAACTTCAGTCCATACTACCTCAGTAGACGAGTCCTCAACTGTCCTTTCTGCCACAGTAATACTGTCCTTGACTAACAGTGCCAAACCTCCCTCTCTTTTACCATGTTCACTGTTCTTAGAGACATCTAAACCCTGGAACATGTGACAACATTCCTGTCCCTGCTCTGTCCATGTTTCTGAAATGGCCACAACATCGAAATCCCAGGTACCAACCCATGCTGCAAGTTCACCCACCTTATTCCGGATACTCCTGACATTGAAGTAGACACACTTCAAATCAACTTCTTGCTTGCCACCCAAATATATAACCTCACTTACCCAGCAGTCTCGTGTCCGCTCCTGCTCAGTGTGTGCTCAGCCTATTCATGAGATAAGTTTTTATACTTTAAAGTTGCCCTCTTGTCAGGCCTCTGGTCCTCGCTGTCGCTCCTCCTACTGCAAATGCCACTGAAAAAACTCCAAATTTTAGCTGTAACAGAGAGAAACAGAGCTTCCACAGCCAGCTTCAAAACCCAGCAACTACTGAAAGTTAAACTAAAACCCTAGTTCCACAGTATTGTCACATGTTATGTAACCGTTATTATGGTGGCATTGAGAAGCTCTGAGTAACCTCTTCCCACCCTACCTCTTGCAAAAATGCCATCCCGTATTCCCAATTCCTCCGCCTCCGCCGTATCTGCTCCCAGGAGGAGCGGTTCCACCATAGAACAAAACCCTAGTTCCACAGTATTGTCACAAGTTACGTAACCGTTATTATGGTGGCATTGAGAAGCTCTGAGTAATTTCACTGCCACCTATTCTCCCTGCCAGTATTAGCCTAAGCTACAGAGGGGAAGGATGCCCACTCAAAGTCACCAGCTGCAACTCCAGATGGAGTGATAGCCTTGTGATATTATTGCTGCACTACTAATCCAGAGACCGAGGTAATATTCTGGGGACCTGGGTTCAAATCCCACCATGGAAGATGTTGGAATTTGAATGTAATGAAACTCTGGGATTAAGAGTCTAATGATGACCATGAATCCATTGTCAATTGGTGGAAAATCCCATCTGGTTCACTAATGTCCTGTAGGGAAGGAAATTGCTATCCCTACCTGGTCTGGACTTCATGTAGCTCTGGACCCACAGCGACGTAGTTGACTCTTAACTGCCCTATGGGCAATAAATGCTGGTTTAGCCAGTGATGCCCACATCCTGTGATTGAGTAAAAAAAGACTCAATCTTGATGAAACTTTAATTACACGTTAATTAATAGTTGTTTAGATCAGAGTGGTGCTGAAAAAGCACAGCAGGTCAGGCAGCATCCGAGGAGCAGGAATATTGACGTTTCGGGCAAAAGCCCTTCATCAGGAATGGGGGTAGGGAGTCTCCATGATGGAGAGAAA
>NC_057722.1:74866644-74947901 GCF_004010195.1 Chiloscyllium plagiosum | reverse complement strand
GGTGAGTGGGGATAGGGATGGATGTAATAGGTCAGAGGGGAGGGTGGAACGGATAGTGGGAAGGGAGATTGGCAGTTAGGACAGGTCATGAGAACAGTGCTGGGCTGGAAGGCTGGAGCTGGGGTAAGTTGGGGGGAGGGGAAATGATGACCTTCAGGGCAGAGGAGATGACCTGGGGGTTGCAGTGAGAGAGAGACTCACTGAGATTCTTGTGGAGAGAGGAGGAGAACTTCTTCAAGGTAGGCATCCTTGCAAGAGTTGGTTCTACCAACAAACACACCGAGTTAGACCCCATCTACCACCCCTGAGAAAAAGAACAGGAAATGACATCAGCACAGGAAATAACATCACCAACCCAAAGAAACCCAAACATATAAATAGGAAGCAGGAATCATGTACATTGCTTCACCTGAGGCCTGCTGAAGATGTTACTTAGTAGAGTAACGAAATGTCTGGAAATGAACCTCCCAGCTCAGCGAGCAAACCTACATCCAGAGTAGTTGGTTACATTAGGTCTGAAACAAATTATTGTCTCTGGTGAGACATCATTCTCTATTTAAGAGCAAATTCACAATTGTACCACTGAAACCTTGATACAGAATTGGTTCAGCACTGATTAGCTCCTCCTAGGAATAGCCTTCTATATCCTGATGGGTGAAGCATATTTGGGATGCTGTCAGGTGCATCAACTGAGGTGGTATGGTGGAGAGGGGTGTTATAAATCATGTTTGCTGGAAAAAATAGACATTTTGTACCTACAGATATTAATACCCTGTCCTTTGCAGACATGAAGAATATTTACAACCATTAAACCTGTTGCAACCCAACAAAATAGGTGACAGCCAATCAGTGGTTCATTTCTCATGGGAACGCCTCGATCAGTCAAATAGCCTAAGGTCAAATTTGATAAAGCCCATAAGATAGGACACATAGGTAGAAGTGGATTTTGTACATGATGGTAGTTGATGAGGTAAGTATCTGGAGTTGCTGATGAGGTTTTAAGGGAAGGTAAGATAGAATCAGAGACAGGTAGAGACATGGAAATAGAATGAAGCCATCTTGATTCTGGAATAAATGTGGAATTTGGAAATCTATCTGGTCAAACAGGACAGTGAGGTTACACAGAATCATGTTCAGTTGGAAAGGATAGTTAGATTTAAATTTCCACTGCACATGCTAGCTCATTTTTTCAGCTAGCACAGACATAAATGATGCATCAAGTGGTCTTTGGCTGCACCGTAGACCTACAATGGACAAGCATTTATCTTCCCCGAGTGAAGATGGAGAATGATCAAGCTGGCCACTACTTGATGGTGGATAAGTAGTTGGAAAGTACACATGAAAGGACAATGCCAGAGAGTGGTGGCTATCATCAGCAAGAGGTCTATCACAGAGGATATAAGAAAGAGCATTAGGCTGGAGTAGGTTCTAGAGGTTTTCCAGAAAGCTGCGGAGAAATTGTAGATGAAGATGAGGACTTTCATATTTCTTTTCATTCATTCACAGGATGTGGGCACCGGTGGCTAGACCAGTATTTATTGCCCTTCCCTAATTTAACAGAGGCCATTAAAAGACATTGCTGTGGATCTGGAATCACATGTAGGTAAGACCAGATAAGGGTAGCAGATTTTCTCCCCTAAAGGGCATTAGTGAACCAAGTGGGCTTTTCTGACAACAACACGGGGATTGTTAGACTTTTAATTCCAGATTTCAATAAATTCAAATGCCACCATCCGCCATTGGCGGTATTTGAACCCAGGACCCCAGCACATTACTTGGGTCTAGCAATAATATCAGTTGACCATCAGCTCCCCTAATGTGCTGCATTGGCAGAGGGACATCAGTGTAATTCAATAACCCAGGGTTAAATTGGATCATCAAACGTCAGATGATGAGGCACATAAGAGAACAAGAAGTGGTTTTTCTGGAAGGAATATATTTGGAGACAATGAAAGATGGAGGAGAAGCTGAGTGTTTAAGTGGGTGGCTTTTTCACCTTGAAGTCAGAAGGATGTGGATTCAAGACATCAGAAAAATAAGCACAATATCCACGTTAATGCTCCAGTTCAGTTAAAAGGGCATCATGCAGCAATAGAGGTGCATGTTAAACCAAAGCACTTACAAGGATGTTGCCAGGGTTAGAGGATTTGTGCTATGGGGAAAGGCTGAACAGGCTGGGGCTGTTTTCCCTGGAGTGTCGGAGGCTGAGGGATGACCTTATAGAGGTTTACAAAATTATGAGGGGCATGGACAGGATAAATAGACAAAGTCTTTTCCCTCGGTTGGGGGAGTGCAGAGATAGAGGCCATAGGTTTAGGGTGAGAGGGGAACGATATAAAAGGGACCTAATGGGCAACTTTTTCACATAGAGGATGGTACGTGTATGGAATGAGCTGCCAGAGGAAGTGGTGAAGGCTGGTACAATTACAGCATTTAAGAGGCATTTGGATGGGTCTATGAATAGGAAGGGTTTGGATGGATATGGGCCGGGCACTGGCAGGTGGGACTAGATTGGGTTGGGGTATCTGGTTGGCATGGACAGGTTGGACTGAAGGGTCTGTTTCCATGCTGTACATCTCGGTGACTCTATGACAGTCTTTCAGATGGTGTAGAATATTTCATGGCATTCTTACAAGGCAGAGTAAGGGGATCCTGCCTGTCAACTGTTCATTACTCATCTATACCATTAAAAAATGATTATCGGGTCATATCACGTTGCAAATTGGCTGCTGCATTTCTCACACCTCAGAGTACTCTGAGAGGTCATGAGGTCATGAAGAGTGCTGTTTAAAAGTATGTTATTCCTTTCTTTGTTTTTGTGATTAGCTAATTTGAAGGATGCTGTGAGCCTGTAGACAACGCCCAGAGGAATCATGGCCAAAAAAGAAATAACAGTTAAGTGACCTCCCCATAATGTAACTGGGGCATGTGAGCAGTCCTATCGTTCACCTTGTATAGATAAATGGAACAGATTCCTGTCTGTGCATATAAGTGTGTGCGTGTGATTGTGAGTGTGACAGAGTATAGGCCTTCAGATCATAGAATCCCTACAGTCTGGAAACTGGCTCTTAAACAGACTGTTGTTTGCAGCAAACTGCCCAGCCTTCAGGACAACATCGAACACAACACTATACAACCTGTTATGGCAACCACTGCAAGATGTGTCAGAGTGTTGACATGGATACTTTGCCCAACCTGTCATTCATAATTAAAGACACAATGGTGCAACCTATTACATAGAATGCTGATGAGCATTTTCTGGTTTCTGAGGGACCATTGTTTAATGTACTGATCATCTAATTTTTAATTATCTTCTAAACAAAGTCCTCAAATCCTAAACACTTTTTCTAGATCAATTAGCCTTGTGCATTATTCCATTGTTAAAAATCATACAACACTAGGTTATAGTCCAATAGGTTTATTTGGAAGTAATGGCTTTCAGAGTGTTGCTCCTTCATCAGGTGGTGTGGAGCAGGATCATAAGACACAGAATTTATAGCAAAAGATTACAGTGTCATGCAACTGATACAATATATTGAACAAACTTAGATTGCTGTTAAGTCTATCACCTTTTAGAATGGGTTGCTGGTTTCGGTTCATTAATATGTAAATCCCAGAACTTCTTTTACATTCTTGAGATAACTTAGGTTTTATAAAAAAAGGGGACATTCCAGCTCAGACCATGTATTAAAGGTCTGAGGTTAGAGTCTGTCTGAATCCCAATCTTGAGTCAGACTGATCTATTTCCAAAGGAGGAATTTATAAAAGTTTACATGGATTTACTGCCTGCAAACTGTCTGCTTTTTGAGCAAAATAGAATGTGTATGCAAGTACAATTCTGCAAATGCAAATTCACCCCATGGACTTATATGTGTATGTGCGTGCATGTGAGGGGGAGAGAGAGTACATGCACATGAGTGTGTGCGTGTGAGTGTGAGTGCTTGGTAGACTATGTGCATGAGTGTGACAGAGTATAAGCATACAGATCATAGAATCAAAGTTAAAAATCACACAACACCAGGCTATAGTCCAACAGGTTTAATTGGAAGCACTAGTTTTCGGAGCGCTGCTCCTTCATCAGGTGGTTGTGGAGGATACAATTGTAAGGCACAGAATTTATAGCAAAAGTTTACAATGTGATGTAACTGAAATTATACATTGAAAAATACCTTGATTGTCTGTTGAGTCTTTCATCTGTTTGAATACCATGATAGTTTCACTTCTTTCATGTGTAAATCACAAAACTTTTTTTTAAAAAGTTGCATTCTCGGGTTAACTGTAACAATTGGTGATAGCTAGACAATATGTTGAAGGTGTTAGTCCCTGTGTTCTCTGTGCTATGATGTTCAGATTGATTCTAATCTAAAAAGTGAGATAAAAGAGTTTTACATGAATTCACGCAGTTTTTGAGCAAAGTACAATGTAACTCTGCAAGTACAAATTCACCCCACAAATGTATATGTTTGTGTGTGTCTGTCTGGGTTGGGTGGTTGTGAGTGTGAGAGAGAGTGTGTATGTGAGTGTAGAGTGTCTTAAGTCTGTGAGGGGGTGCATGTGTGAGTGTGGGAGTGTGTGTGTGTCTGGGGTGGGAGGTTGTGAGTGTTTGTGAGAGGGAGTGTATATGTGTGTGTGTGTGAGTGTAGAATGGTCTAAGTCTCTGACAGGATGCATGTGTGAATGTGGGAATGTGTGTGTCTGTAAGGGTGTTTGTGAGTGTATGTGTGCGTGCCTGTGTATGTGTGTGTGTGTAGGAGTGTCTGTGTGTGTATATAGTGCAATGGTGGTCACCTGTAGTGTGACATGAACCCAAGGTGCCGGTTGAGGCCCTCCCAATGGGTATGGAATTTAGCTATCAGCCTCGATCATAGAATCGCTACATTGTGGAAACAGGCCCTTAAACAGACCATTGTTTGAAGCAAACTGCCCAGCCTTCAGGACAACATTGACCACAACACCATACAACCTGTTATGGCAACCACTGCAAGACATTTCAGAGTGTCGAAATGACACTACCATCACATGTGTGAACACGATGCACCATGTAGACAGCAGGTACTCATGTGACTCAGCCAATGTTACCTATCTCATACACTGCAGGCATGGTACGTTGGCGAGACCAAGCAGACGCTACAACAACGGATGAATGGACACCGCGCAACAATCACCAGACAGGGATGTTCCCTCCCAGTCGGAGAACACCTCAGCGGTTAGGGACATTTGACCTCGGATCTTTGGCTGACCATCCTCCAAGACGCTCTTCAAGATATACGACGACGCAGAGGCTGATAGCTAAGTTCGGTACCCATGGGGATGGCCTCAACCAGGACTTTGGGTTCATGTCACACTACAAGTGAGGAGAAAGTGAGGACTGTAGATGCTGGAAATCAGAGTCAAGAGTGTGGTGCTGGAAAAGCATAGCAGGTCAGGCAGCATCCGAGGAGCAGGAGGATCAGCGTTTCAGGCATAAGTGAAGGGCATATGCCCGAAACATCAATTTTCCTGCTCCTCGGATGCTGCCTGACCTGCTGTGCTTTTCCAGCACCACACTCTCAACACACTATAGGTGAGACTACACCGTATATATACACACACACACACACATTTAAGATATGAACAAAATACCTCTCTCCTGCTATTTTGAGTACATGTAGTGGACTCTTGACTGATCCTTGATCTGTCATCTCAACTTTGACTCAGTACTCTTGCACCTGAATCACAAGATTCCCAACTCAAGTCTCACTCCAGGACTTGCAAATGATAATCAAGGCTGACCCTCTAGGACAAAACTGAGAGCACTCTGCACTGTCAGATGGGCTGTCTTTTGGATGAGATGTTACACCTGCCTGGATGTAAAAGATCCAATGGGACTGTTTTCTGGAAGATCCAAGGAGTTTACTCCAGTCCTGACCAATAATTATTCCTTGATCAACGTAAGAATTATGTTGATCAACATAAACAGATTATCTGGGAGAAAGTGAGGACTGCAGATGCTGGAGATCAGGGTCGAAGAGTGTGGTGCTGGAAAAGCACAGCAGGTCAGGCAGCATCCGAGGAGCTGGAGAATTGATGGTTCGAGTATAAGCCCTTCATCAAGGAAGCTGGTGAAATCCACATTGATCCCATGCGGTTGAAAGGTGGTAATTATTTTCTCGCTATCACATTGCTGTTCACGCGAGTTGCTGAATGAAGATTGGCAGCTACGGTCCTGAATTACAGAAGTGACTGCATTTAATAGAGTATTTCATTGGCTACAGAGCTTGTAGTGGGGAAAGACTACCATCTGAGCTCTTTCTGCCAAGGTATAACTGGGTCCATTCAGTTCTCAGACCTCTATTGCCTCAAAATGTATGTAAATATTTTTCTGATGTGAGTTAAAAATGCGGTTATTTTTGCAGTGGCTCTGTAGGATGTCAAATTCCAACATGCCAATTGTGTTTCTTTACTTTCTCTGCCCAGACTACGTGGAATGAATTGAGAACACTTTGTATGTACTTAGAGATAAGTTTTTTTTTGTGAGTAATGTATGTTTTTGCAAATAAAAAAAGTGAAGTATCCAGTAGCTGTGAAAAGCTGTCCGTAAACTTAAGAAACAGACACAGAGAAGACACTCATCAGCATCTGTGCAGACAGAAACAGAGTTAATGTTTGAGTCCACTCTGGATCTACTTCAGCGTTCCGATGTTCCTGTTCATTTCAGCTTTACAGCATCCACAGTATTTTACCTCTACATACATTTAAGTCTTTTTTTTTCTTAGCCAGCACATTAATAATTATCAGAGCATACCAAGAAAGCTCCACCATTCAAGTTAGATCCAGGTAGATGCTTTGCCTAGCTTCATCTTCTTACTGATGTCCTGAGTATCTAAAGATTTATTGGTGTCTGTGATAGAGATTGTAATGAGGTCAGCCTGGTGGACCTCAGAGAATATGAGTTCCCTGATTGGACCAGATTAACAGCCCCAATCAGAGAGTCCTGGCTGACAGATATAAGCTGGAGTGTCAGAGGTTCTCACTCTAAGAACAGGCTCTGAGGGAGCTGGATCAGTGTCAAGGTCTCTCCATGCACAAATAAAGGGTGACTTGGTGATACCGGCCTCTGTGGAGTTATTTCATCTGTCATGATTATATTCAATAACTGAGTGTCTAGAGTTAGGATAGAAAATTCCAAAATTTCAGACATTTGACTGAAGAAATTTTTCCTTGTCTTAGTGTGAAATGACTGAGACCTTATACTGACCCCTAGACTCTTCAGCTGTGGAAAATAGAGTACCAACAAAGGGAAGGCTCTTATTGAAGATCTTTTGAAGCTTATTAAGAACAAGGCTAACAATTTACATTGCTGTCGTGTCACAAACCTATGCATTGCTTAGGTTCTTTGCTTACTTATGTTACTGTATATTACATGCACGTAACTGACAAACTGAGCACATTAAACTGCCTCCAATACATTGGGAAAGCAACTGGAGGAGAGGTGAATATATTCATATCAGAATGTCACACGATGCAATAGCACGTAACTGTCTTCGAGTTGCAGGCCAGTTTGGTCTGGAATCTGTAAAAGCACAATTATTATATTGCTGTTTTCATTCTGCTGTTTATGGGATTCTGTTTCATTCAGGGCTCTGCGTTACAGCAGTCAACACACTTCAAGAAGTGACTGCAAAGTGTTCGGGTTCATCTTGAGGCTGTGAACGTTGTGATGTAAAGAAGTGACATAGGGCAGAATCTTAGTCTTGTTGTTTTTGTGGGGATTTCCAATCTGAGGCCCAAAGAGTTTTGTCATTGTTCCTTTGGAAATCCTCCTCATTAAATATTGACCACACCACTCATGTCTGATTCTGGCCCCATCTTACCATGCACCCACCCCAGAACAACCTGCCACAAAGCGGAGAGCTCAGAATTTATCAGCACTAATGCATCTGTTGTGTGCCAGACAAGCACAGTCAGTCGGAGATGCCTGGCCCAGTTCCTGATGTTTGCCCTGGAGGTGGTGGTCAGGGGGTACTGTATATAGGAGCCCTGCTATGCTGGCAGATTCCTGGAGGTGTTCCTGGATGGGGTGGTGCACATCAGGCACTTTTTCCTCCCCTCCAGGACCAGGAAATGGAGGCCATAGCACCAGACCAAGCCAACCTGCTTTGAGGTTGTCACTCAGGTCAAAGCAGTCTGGGGCAATGCTCAATATCCTCCACTCTGCCAGCACAAGAGCCACCACTGTCTCTCCAATGCCTTAACACCGACTCAAGCTCTGCTCCTGTACCCAGTTCCCACCGAAGCTCACTGTCACTAAGACTCATACTGTTGCCTGTAACAATGTTCTTCACTAGTTCTCACTATACCCACCACTCTGGCAACGCTAACACTGTGCTACCTACTCACTTGCTTAGAACATCTCCCAACCTCTACTGAAAAAGTAACAGCAGTGCCACTCGCTTTCATATCCCCTGCCCCTCTCTAATTCCAGGAGGAAGACAATCCCACAATAAGGCAAAAAGACTCAAAGTGGCTGATGCGCTGCACATCATTCAGCTCCTCAGCTCTTATCTAGAAATCCTCCTGATCCTGACTGCCCCAAGTGGCTGACTGACCATAATCAATCCCCTACGCTGGTAACAGAGGCTGCCTTTGATTGACTGTAGCAGGACCCCCTGAGTAAAGCCTATTCCCTTTCACAGCTGAGGCCTACCTACCATGATGATAATGGTGGTGGATTCAGTGATGGTAAAGCTATTGAAGGTTAATGGGTGGTGGTTAGATTCATTCTTGTTGGAGATGGTCATTGCTTGGGCACATCTGTGCTGTATGACTTACGCCTCCATGTGCGGCTGAAATATTACTTGCCACCTATTAACCCAAGCCTGAGTATTGCTAAGGTCTTGTTGCATATTGACATGGACTGCTGCAGTATAGAGTCATAGAGATGTACAGCACGGAAACAGATCCTTTGGTCTAACTCGTCCATGCCTACCAGATATCCTAACTTAATAGAATCCCATTTGCCAGCACTTGGCCCATATCTCTCTAAACCCTTCCTTTTCATATTCCCATCCAGATGCCTTTGAAATGTTGCAATTGTACCAGCCGCTACCACTTCTTCTGGCAGCTCATTCCACACACGCACCACCCTCTGCGTGAAAACGTTGCCCCTTAGGTCCCTTTTAAATTTTTCCCCTCCCTCCCTAAACCTATGCCCCTCTAATTCTGGAATCCCTCACCCCGGGGAAAAGACCTTTTCTATTTACTCTATCCATGCCCCTCATAATTTTATAAACCTCTATAAGGTCACCCCTCAGCCTCCAATGCATTAGGGAGAACAGCCTCAGACTATACGGCCCCTCCCTGTAGCTCAAGTCCTCCAACCTGAGGCATCATGAATTTTAACCGAGCACGATTAGCTAGATGGCTGACCAACAGTTGCGGAATATGCATGGCAAGGGGCTGAAGCTACCTGAGATGTGAAGACCTGGTTGATCAGACCTTGGGGTTTTTGCGGACACTGACTCTGGTAGTAGCAGATCCTATCTCTTGCTTTTCCCACTGAAATAGCTGACTCCATTTCTATTTGGACGCAGTCAGGCTCTATTTCCCAGTTCTTGCCATGAGAAAGTGCCATTCACATTCTGAGGAACCACCACACACAAATAAATCACCCATCCTTTTAAAGACATTTCCTCTGATTTGAAGTGTATAGGTATAAGACATTTTAAACTCCGAAAGGCACTGTGATAGTGGCTTTGGAGTTACATTAATCCTCGTAATGTCTAGGTATAATTCATTTTTGAAAAATAATGCTTGGAAAACTGTCTTACCACCACAGCAAGCAATTCTTTCTTTTCACCCCACTCTGCATTGTCCTTCATCAACTCTTCACTTTGATAGTGGACTTCGGAATTTTGAGGAAGAGATATAATGACTGTCCAATACCATCTACATAGAACATTCAGGAACACTTCTCAGGAGGAATCAGGAAAGAACCTGTCCTTAGTTTAGGGGAGCTGAAGATAGTTTGATCACTCTGACCACTATCCTGGATAAGATTAACTTATTCAGCCTACACTCAGTGTGCATGTGTGACAAAACCAGATGCTGTTGCAAAAACTCAGCATGTCTGGCAACATCTGTGGAGAGAGAGAGAGAAACAGTGTTAACCTTTCGGATTCAGAGACCCTTCTTCAGAACTGAATATGAGTTGTTTCTGTTCTGACTGGTTCAGAACCACACCAAGGACTTCATTTACCTCCTGGATGAGGAATCCTACATGGGCAGTCTATATCGAAGAAGTTACTTACTCCTGAGCACTTTGTGTCAGGGAAGCAAATCTATTTCTTTCATAGTTTTAGAATTAAGGGTATGAGGTGATGACTATGTAAACACTGTGTATTGTTGCTGACACCCATCTGGTTCATGAGGGAAGGAAATACCTGGTCAGGACCACATGTGACTCCAGACCCACAGCAATGTGGTTGACTCTTAACTGCCCTCTGAAACTCTTAAATGTTGGCCTTACCATTGATGCCTGCATTTCATGACTGAGTAAAATAGTATTTAATTGGCAATAAAGCATTTCAGGATATTCTGCAGGCATGGATAGGATGAATAACTAAGATCTTTTTCCCAGGGTGGGAGAGTCCAAAACTAGAGGGCATAGGTTTAAGGTGAGAGGGGAAAGATTTAAAAGGTACCTAAGAAGCAATATTTTCATGCAGAGGGTGGTGAGTGAATGGAATGAGCTACCAGAAGAAGTGGTGGAGACTGGTACAATTACAACATTAAAACACGTCTGGATTGGTATCTGAATAGGAAGGATTAGAGGGATATGGATTAAAGGATAGCAAATGGGACTAGGTTAATGTAGGATAGCTGGTCAGCTTGGATGAGTTGGACTGAAGGGTCTGTTTCCATGCTCATCGGGAACCAGGCCTCAAACCAGGACCTCACCTTGACTGTTACCCAGTGTCAGATAGCCCCACTGCCGAACAGGAGTGGAAGGGATCGGGGAGGAGAAGTGGGAGAGTGGAAAGAGAATGAGGGGGTTTGGAACAGGTGGGGAGAGGAAGAATTGAGTTGGGAAACAGAGCGGGTCATAAAAATGTATAACAATAAAAGTACAATATCACACCATAGTATGAAATTATAGTCATTATTCTAATGAATATAAAACTATTAACACTATAATGACTGCTCTGGTCATTTGTCCATATTAACTAATCACAGCTTGCAGTTGGGACTTTGACAGAATCACATCACTGGGATTTTCCTCCTCACGATTACTTCTGCTGTTTCAAATCCACGTTTGTCAGTAAGTTCCGGTTATTTTAGTTGAACATTATCGAACATTTTAAATGAAAATAAACATTAGCAGTTGACATGTTTGGAACACGTGTGTTTCAGCGTCACTGATTCCACTAGATAACTACTAGATGTCAAACATTGACAGATTGAACACTTTGGAACATGAATAAAGGCCTTTTAATGCAGATCATCACAGTGAATGTGATTAGACGGTGAGTACAGAGTGATGCGGCTTTTGGTCTGGTAGGGGGAGTAGGTCATTTGGCTTCTCCAACCTGCTCCACTGTTCAATAAGACCATGACTGAAGTTTGATCTCAGTTCTGCTCTCTCTCCAAATTCATTCATTCTCCCAAGGACATGGAACAGGAGTAGGCCATTCAGCCCCTTGAGCCTGTTCCACCATTCAATGCGATCATGGCTGATCTATGGCACGACTCCATAAACCTGCCTTTGGCCCATATTCCTTAATGACTTTGCTTCTCTATCTCAGATTTAAAATTAACAACTGATCTGGTGTTCACTGTCTTTTGAAAAAGCGTGTTCCAACCTTCTATTACCCTCGATGTGTGGAAGTGCTTTTTGATATCTCTCCTGAACAGTCTGGCTCTAATTCTCCAACTATGTTCCCTTGTTCTAGAATCTCCAACCAGTGCAAATAGCTTATCTTTATCTACCCTGTCTTTTCCTGTTAATATCTTGAAGACTTTGCTCAGGTTGCCACTTAACTTTCTAAATTCTAGAAAAAAAGCATATAACCTCTCCTCATAACTTAATCCCTGAAGTCTAAGTATCATCTTTGTAAACCTATCTTGTACTCACTCCAATGCTAGTATATCCTTCCTAAGGTGTGGTACACAGGCTTGCTCCAAATGAGGTCTAACCTGTAGCATAACTTCTGCATCCTTGTACTCCAGTCCTCTAAATATAAGGTTCAGCATTCTGTTAACTTTCTTCGTTATATTCTGCATCTGCTTGTGACATTTTAAAGATCTATACACCTGAATGCCCAAGTCCCTTTGGACATTTACTGTATTGAACATCATGAGGTGGCACGGTGGCTCAGTGGTTAGCACTGCTACCTCACAGGGCCAGGGACACAGGTTCGATCACAGCCTTGGGCTGTGTGGAGTTTGCACATTCTCTCTGTGTCTGTGTGGGTTTCCTCCCACAGTCCAAAGATGTGCAGATTAGGTGATTTGGTCATACTAAATTGCCCATCATGTTCAGGGATGTGTAGGTTAGGTGCATCTTTCAGGGGGAATGGGTCTGGGTGGGCTACTCTTCTGAGGGTTGGTGTGGACTTGTTGGGCCGAAGGGCCTGTTTCCACACTGAGGGATTCTGATTCTAATTCTAATTCATACTATCTAGAATGTAGCCTGAAGTCCAGTAATCTCTCAATCTCAGCCTTGAGTATATTCAACCACTGAGCATCCACAGCGTTCTGCCACAAACAATTCTCTGATTGAAGAAATCCCTGCTCATCTCAGTCTTATCCTAAGACCCTTTTCTAGGATTTCCCAGTGTGGTCCTGAGCCTGAACACTAGGGGCCAAAGCTCCGGGACAACAATGGCTGCTAAGTGAATTTGACCAAGTGCTAACAGATGTGTAGCCACTTTAAGTCCCCAGTTTTTTAAAAAAATAAAAGATATAGCCTAACCTGTTGAACTTATAGAGACATACAGCACGGAAACAGATCCTTCGGTCCAACACATCCATTCTGCCCATGTATCCTAAACTGAAACAGTACCGTTTGCCTGCGTTTGGCCCATTTAAATGTTGTAACTGTACTCACCTCTACCACTTCCTCTGGCCCTTCCATATCACACCACCCCTCTGCATGAAAAAAGTTCCCCTCAGGTCCCTTTGAAGTCTCTCCCCTAGCGAGTTTTGAGAAGATTTGTATCTCAGGTTGAGGTTCTGGATGTAGGTTTGCTCGCTGACCTGGAAGGTTCATTTCCAGATGTTTTGTCACCCTACTAGGTAACATCTTTAGTAGGCCTCAGGTGAAGCACTGCTGATAAGTCCTGCTTTGTATTTATATGTTTGGGTTTCTTTGGATTGGCGATGTCATTTCCTGTGGTGATGTCATTTCCTGTGGTGACGTCACTTCTTGTTCTTTTTCTCAGGTGGTGGGAGATGGGGTCTAACTCGATGTGTTAGATCAGGTTAGACCCCATCTATCACCCCCTGAGAAAAAGAATAGTAAGACCATGGCTATTTACCTTATCTATGCCCCTCGTGGTTTTATAAACCTCTATAATGTCTCAGCTTAATTTCTCTACTGAAAATCCCAGTGAAAGAGCAAGTGCCTTTCACCTAGAAACCCAGAAGACTAAATAACCCCATGTGTTCTGCAGGAGTCCATTTCCCCCAACCGCCCCTTCCTCTCTGCTATTCTCACGTGGCCTCCCCTCATTCATTCCCCCACATCTCATCCCCGCTCTAGTGTCTAGACAATTCTCAAACTTCAAAGTGAGGTCAAAATGTGAAAGACTTTGGGAAATACCATACTATCCCCAAGTTCTTGGCTCTCCAACCAGGGAAATAAATTTTCATCATGTTCCCCATCAAGATCCATTAAGAAAACCTCTCGTTCATCTAAACTCGAGTGACAATTTACACTACTTCTCATCATAGGGTAACCCACTTGCTCCAATAATTAATCTAGTGAACATAGACTACACCAATACACTGTGTGTGTGTGTGTGTGTATGTGTATACGTGTGTTGCTAGGCTACCACTTATTCATAGGTATGAATGGTACAGCTATAGGTCTAGAGTCATATGCACACCACACCAATTGAGGACAGCAGATTTCTTTCCTCAATGGACGTTAATGAATCAATCAGGTTTTTAAACAATAATCAATAATGGTCACCATAGGACTTCCTTTTATTTAATTTAAATTCAAATTTCACCATCTGCCCATGATGGGAGGTGAATCTGTGTGGTTGGAGAACACTGGGAAAGTCTGGGGCACAGTCTGAGCCTCTTGGCTGGTTTGTTAATGCATAGTCATACCAAGAGCATGGGTTCAATTCCCACACTGGCTGAGGTTACCAGTAGGACTGTCTGTCTCCCCTCAGGTTGTACCACCACCAGCTGTCTCTCTCTAATGAGACTAAGGTGACTTTACCCTTTTGTTTTAAACTAGTTTTCATAAGTTATGGGCATTGCTATCAAGGCCAACATTCATTGCCCATCGTTAATGCCCTTGATAAGGTGATGGTGAGCTGCCTTCTTGAACCACTATCGTCCTTGATGTGTAGGGACACACACATGCTGTTACTGTACCTACTTCCTTAGATAAGGATCTAAACTTTACCAGTGCTACAGTGCATTCAAGCCTCCTTGTAACTAAAACCAACATACCTTTGTATTTGTTTGCTGTACCTGTCTGATGTGTTTCTTGTATAAGGGCATTCATATATCTCTGAATACAGACATTTAAAAGTTTTTCACTCTTCCATACTTCCTGCCAAGGTAAATGATGCCATATTTGCCTCCATTTAACTTGTCTGCCATCCTGGTGTCCACCATATCACTGTGCAGTGTCTTTCAAGAACAGTTTCTTCCCTACTGTTGGCAGTCTTCGGAATGGAACTTTCAAATTTTAAATTTAAATGTTAATCTTGCTCTGTAGCTGTAACATTGTATTCCTCGCTCTGTTCTGTTACCCAAATGCACTTTGTATGGTAATGATCTGCCTGTGCTGCAAGCAAAACAGAGCTTTTCACTGTACCTAGGTACATGTGACAATAATAAATCAAATTATAGACCCAAATAGCTCTGTGTTATTGGCAAACCTGGGTACATTATTCTAGGTTGGGATTGTGGTGCTGGAAAAGCACAGCCGGTCAGGCAGTATCTGAGGAGCAGGAGAATGACGTTTCGAGCATAAGCTCTTCATCATTCCTGCCCTGCTGTGCTTTTCCAGCACCACACTCTTCGACTCTGATCTCCAGCATCTGCAGTCCTCACTTTCTACACATTATTCTTTAAATGATTTTTCTTTAAATATTCTTTAAATATTATTTAAATAATTAACATGGATTGTGTATAGCTGAGACTGCAGCTCAGAACCTTGCAGCATTCTGCAAGTTACAGCCAACCAAGCTGAAAATGCCCCTTGGAAAAAACAATGACTGCAGATGCTGGAAACCAGATTCTGGGTCAGTGATGCTGGAAGAGCACAGCAGTTCAGGCGGCATCCGAGGAGCAGCGAAATCGATGCTTCGGGCAAAAGCCCTTCATCAGGAATAAAGGCAGAGAGCCTGAAGCGTGGAGAGATAAGTGAGAGGAGGGTGGGGGTGGGGAGAAAGTAGCATAGAGTACAATAGGTGAGTGGGGGAGGGGATGAAGGTGATAGGTCAGGGAGGAGGGTGGAGTGGATAGGTGGAAAAGAAGATAGGCTGTTAGGACAAGTCATGGGGACAGTGCTGAGCTGGAAGTTTGGAACTAAGGTGAGGTGAGGGAAGGGGAAATGAGGAAACTGTTGAAGTCCACTTTGATGCCCTGGGGTTGAAGTGTTCCGAGGCAGAAGATGAGGCATTCTTCCTCCAGGTGTCTGGTGGCGAGGAAGTGAAGGAGGCCCAGGACCTCCATGTTCTTGGCAGAGTGGGAGTGAGAGTTGAAATGTTGGGCCACAGGGCGGTGTGGTTGACTGGTGCGGGTGTCCCAGAGGTGTTCCCTAAAGCGCTCTGCTAGGAGGCGTCTCCTTTATTGCATATTTTCTGTTGCCCATTTAAGGAACCCTCAAAGCTCATATCATTTATTCCCACTGACCTTACGGTTTCTTATCTTGCGCAATAACCACTTTGTCACATGTCTTTTTGGAAACTAAATACATGTATATTTTTGTCAAAAATCATGTTAATTTAATGAATTTATCCTGAATAATATCCTTTATTTCCCAGTCCAGCACTGCAGAATTTGGTAAACACTGGTGCAGTATTGTCAGTATTGCAACAACTCTTCAGCAAGTTTTTATACAATGGCTGTTTACTGCCACCTACTGGAGAAACAAATGATTCTGAAATTCTGAAGGAAGATAACATATATAAACTGAGGGCTCAAAATCTCAGCCTGCAATCTCTGTTAATCAAGGGCTTGGCCAAAACCCAAACTTCAAGAACAGACAGATTTTGGCATTTCAGTTTGGAACAACCTGGACTGATACTGGATTCAGTAGAGACTGTGCTGACGATCTCAGTGACTTTTCAATCTCCATCGCACAGCTACCTCCAAATTTGCTGCACGTTTGTAAAATTAAAAGCATCCAAGAAGGTTGCATGCCAGATTTTTATTTTCCATGTTAAGTAATCAGATTTTAAGCAGTTACAGGGATATCTTTGTATTCCAAAGGGCATCCAGATTGAAGGACACATGGGTGCCAAGAACCATTTGACATTTAATTCCTTTATCACCAATAAAATTAATCTTGACAGAATGTTTAGTGACTGATAAATAGGGTAAGGGGAATGGCCTTTCAGTGAGCCAGCAAAAGTCCTTGTGAAAGGTGAAAAGTGCAAGTATGGGGAATCCATGGTGTAATGGTAATGTAGTAGTCATAGAGAGTCATAGAGAGGTACGCACAGAAACAGACCCTTCGGTTCAACTCGTCCATGCTGACCAGATATCCTAACCTAGTCTAGTCCCATTTGCCAGCACCCGGGCCCATATCCCTCCAAACCCTTCTTATTCATATACCTATCCAAATGCCTTTTAAATGTTGCAATTGTACCAGCCTCCACCACTTCCTCTGGCAGCTCGTTCCATATACGCACCACCGTCAGCGTGAAAAAGTTGCCCCTTAGGTCTCTTCTTTATCTTTCCCCTCTCACCTCAAACCTTCTAGTTCTGGACTCCCCTACCCCAGGGAAAATACTTTGTCTATTTATCCTATTCATGCCCCTCATGATTTTATAGAGTCTCATGCTAATATTATGGGGCCAGAGGTTCAAATCCTGTCATGACAGATGGTAAAACTTGAATTCAATCATAAAAATCAGAAACTAGTCTAATAGCAGCCATGTGACCATTGCCAATTATTGTTTTAAAATTTCATCTGATCCACTAACACCCTTTGGGGAAGGAACCTGTCTGGCCTACATAAGACTCCAAATCTACAACAATGTGATTGACTCTTATCTGCCTTGTACAGGTTGTTCTGCTATAATACGTGTTTCGTCAGCACAAATTGGCTGTAACACAGTTGACGAGTTGTGGATGTTGTTTGGATAATGCAAACTATCTACTGAACAGGGATGGCGATTTTCTATTAGTGATCTTCTATGGCGCAATTTTCGATAGGGGTTTTCCTTTGCGTGATTTTCTGTAGCGTGAGGCTGCAGAGGAACACAACTGTTGCGTTATAGCAAAACAACCTGTAGGCACTTAGGGATGAGCAATAAATATTGGCCGATGCAAAACATCCAATGAATGAAAAGGGAAAAGCAATAAATTATGATACTTATGAAATCCTCCATTCTGCATTTGCCCTACCTGACTATAGATAATTCTCAATCAACCTATTCAGGTATGTTATTATTCATCTGTGGAGCAGGTGAATCTGGTCTTCCTAGCTCAGAGAGAGAGATGCTACCACAAAGCCCCACCAATATAAAGCAGGAATGTATCTCATTATTCTAAGAGTTATTGACACAATATCACAATGCATCAATGGCTAGCGAAGGCTGTTTATTACCCATCCGCTCCCATATTGAGTGGCTTTGCCAAGCAGCATTAAACCTCATGAGGGACTGATCAAGCTTAATGTCCTGGGCAGCTGGAGCTGTACTTATCAATACTACTCTTAAATTACCCTTGGGATTTTTCTCAACCAGCCGTGAAGAAATGGCATTAAGAGTGAAAGATCAGGTTGGAAGAACTGATGGATGGCAACGGTGTAGGGTCAGAAGGCGGCTTTTCTGTCAAGTGTAATACCCGGCTTTCTACATCAACACTAACATCCAGCATGTCTTTGAATTGCTGCTTGCGAACAGAGATCCAATTCTACTTGCTTATGTGGTGAATAAACTGAACTGATTTCAAGATATTACTCCATTTACAACAAATGGGCACCACTGGCTGGTTAAGGTTCTGAAACTGATGCAGGGAAACCTTGATTTTAAAGAAGTGGGAGTGGCTGACCAATTTTGAGATAGTGATCAAAATGCAGTTAGATTTAGCACCATGATGGAAGAGGACAATGATAGAATAGGAACAAAAAGTCTAAATTGGGGGGAAGAGAGATGTTGCAATGACCTGGAGATGGTATACTGCATTTAGCTAGTTGAAGGAAAATCAGTGACAAACTAATAGGAGACTTTAAAAAGTGAGATTCTAATCTGGAGAGCTCCGATTAAGGAGGCCATTCAGCCCATCATGCCTACACTGCATCTATGACTTTGTTCCATTCTCCTTCTTCCTCATAGATCAGAGATGGTCCGCTTGGTTTTGTGACAGGAAGGTTGTATCTTCCTAGATTTTAGGAAGAAACAAGGAGGATTGTTACAGTAGTGTCATGGATGTTGTCAACATGGATCTTAGTGAGTCATTTGAGCAGGCCCCACGTGGCAGATTGGATCAGAAACGTGAAAGCCAGTGGGACACAGGGGAACGTGGTGTGTTGGATCCATAATTGGCTCAATAAAAATAAACAAAGGGTAGCAGTCAATAGATAATCTTGTGAAAGAAATGCTGTGTGGGGTTCAGTTTTGGATCCCTTGCAGTTCATTGCAGACATTAATGATTTTTACTTAAAAGTGAGAGACATGAATTGGAAATTTGCAGGTAGCATAAAAATTGGTCAGGTGGTTGATAATGAAGAGGATAACTGTTGACTGTAGAATGATATCAATGATTCGGTTTAGTGTATGGAAAAGAGTCAATTGGAATTCAGTCTGGAGGAGTGCGAGGTAATGCATTTGGGGAGGACAAACAAAACCAATATATAATGAACGGGAGGATAATGAAAGAGGTAGAGAAAGGAAAAGACCTTAAAATGCACATCCACGGGTTCTTGAATGTGGCAGGACAATAGATAAGGTGATTCGAGAGGTGTGGGGCTGGAAAAGCACAGCAGATCAGGCCCATTCCTGATGAAGAGCTTATGCCTGAAACGTCGACTCTCCTGCTCCTCAGATGCTGCCTGACCTGCTGTGCTTTTCCAGCCCCACATTTTTCGACTGTGATCTCCAGCATCTGCAGTCCTCACTTTCTCCTAATAGATAAGGTGATAAAGTGAGCATATGGAATGCTGTTTTATTGTATGAGGTGTAGAATACAAAAGAATGGACGCAATGCTGCAAATGAATGAAATACTGGTTAGACCTGAGCTAGAATATTATGTACAAGTCTGGTCACTGCATTACAGGAAGGGCATAGTGGTTCTGTATAGAGTACAAAGGAGACTTACAAGAATATTGCCAGGATTTGAAAATTGCAGCCATGAGGAAAGATTAGATATGCTGAGGTTATTTTCCTTTGGGACACAGTATTAATTGTGGTGTGTAAGATTGCGAGGTGCCTAGATAAAGTAGATGGAAAATATCTGGTTCAAATATCAGGGGACACAGATTTAAGTTGATTGGTAGAAGGATTGGAAGGGATATGAGGAAAAACATTTTTTTGCAAAAGGGCAGTTCAGGCAGAGACCTCAATCACTTAAAATTGATTTATTCATTTAAAAATATCCCGGATCTGCACCTGACAGACCGTAACCTACAAAGCTAGAAGGCGAGATTTGAACAAACGCGACAGGTTGAATGGCCTCTTCCTGTGCCATTACCTTTCTATGTTTCTATAGTTAGTGGTTCAGATTTTTAGTCCCTTTTGAAATTATTGATTGGCACTCTTTTCCTGGCTTTGCTTTTATTTCTTAAATGTAAAAACACTAAGTTGTAGCTAATTTAGAATAATGGGTTCTCCTATGATTTTTGTACATCATAACAATTTTTAGAAATGAAGCCTCAGTGTTAACCCAACTGAGCTGTGGCCATGAAAATTCCACATTTTGTTCAGGCTCCAGTTTCTCTGTTTAGTCTCAATGGAGGTCTGTCAAGCCCATTTAGAACAGATGCTATTCAAAATGGGAGGCACGGTGGCTCAGTGGTTTGCACTACTGCCTCACAGCGCCAAGGACCCGGGTTAGATGCCTGCCTTGTGTGACTGTCTGTGTGGAGTTTGCACATTCTCCCTGTGTCTGCGTGGGTTTCCTCCTTGTGCTCTGGTTTCCTCCCACATTTCCAAAGATGTGCAGGTCAGGTGAATTGACCATGCTAAATTGACCATCATGTTGGGTGCATTAGTCAGGGGTAAATGTGGAGGGGGCTGGTTTCTGGATGGGTTACTCTTCAGAGGATTGGTGTGGACTGGTTGGGCTGAAGGGCCTGTTCCACACTGTAGGCAATCTAATCAAAATAAAACAGCCAGACTCGCTGTCACAACAACAACTTTACAAAGCAGCATCTTGCTCTGAACTTATCCAGTTTGAGTTTTTAGAACATGCTCATTAAATCTGCCACAGAAAGTTGTTGGAAGTGTATTGGCATGTTGGCTTCAATTCTTGTGACATCTCGGCCTTTATTGCTCGGAATATGGACTACAACAGACAAGAAACCTTGCTGCGGTTGTTTATAGGACTTTTGTGAGACCACATTTACAGTATTGTGCATGGATTTGGGCTACTTATCTAAGAAGCGATACACCTGACTTGGAGGTAGCACACTAGAATGATTCCTGGGATGAGATTGTCATCCATTGTGAACAAATTGAATAGAGTGGACACAAGCTTTCTAGGGTTTAGAGGAATGAGAGGTGATCTCATTGAATTGTTGAAGATTTTGAGGGGACATTACTGAATACTTTCTGAAAAGCCATGATCTTACTGAATGGTGAAAGAGGTTCAAAAAGCAAACTGTTCTACTTCTATTCCAATTTCTTATTTTTGTATGTTCTTAAGCTCACCTTTAACAACATGATAAGTGTTGGTTACCTCCAATCAACCTCTCTGGCTTTGAAAATGAACAAATACCTTGTTCATGCCCTCTTTCTTAATCCAATCTTCCTATCGCTACTTATTCTACTTTCTGTACCTGCTTTGATGTTGAAATTGTTGCCTTTATTTTTCCCCCTTCTCAGCCCTTTCTGTATTTAACTTTTAATCCTTCAATCTGATTTGCAAAGGAGATACCAAGTGGAATCGCAGGTAGACAGGATAGTGAAGAAGGTATTTTGTATGTTTGCCTTTATTGGTCAGTGCATTGACTATAGGAGTTGAGATGTCATGTTACAGCTATACAGGACATTTTTTAGGCCATTTTTGGAATACTGCATTCAATTCTGATTTTGCTGCTATAATTGGTGAATTGGTGCAGAAAAGATTTATTACAGTGTTACCAGGGGTTGGAGGGTTTGACCTAAAGGGAGTGATTGAGTAAAAAGGGGCTATTTTCCCTGGAGCATTGGAGGCTGAGGCATCATGAAGTCATGAGGGGCGTGGGTACGGTGAATAACCAGGACCTTTTTCCCAGGGTAGGGGAGTCGAAAACCATAGGTTTAGGGTGAGAGGGAAAAGATTTAAAAGGGACCTAAGGTTTGTGTATGGAATGAGCTGCCAGTGGAGGTGGTGGAGAGTGGTACAATTATAACATTTAAAAGACATCTGGATGGGTATCTGAATACAAGGGGTTTAGAGGGATATGGGCCAAATGCTGGCAAATGAGATCAGATTAATTAAAAATATCTGGTTGGCGTGGATGAGATGGACCGAAGGGTCTGTTTCTGTGCTGTACATCTCTATGAGTCTATACCCTCATGGTTATTTTATCAGGTTGTCTTTGTTGTGCCTTTCTCTCTGCACAAATTCAACTTATTGATGGGGGAGTTTCTGTTTGAGCTGAAGGGTGCAAGGCAAGTCTAGCTAATGGCAGATGCATTTAGATGCTCTGTGCCTTAAATATAGCCTATTTGTTCAAGTCATCAGAACAGATTAGTTATTGGGTTAGCAGCAACACAGAAAGTTCTCAACTTAGCTATTTCTAATCAACCCATCCCAGACATGTAATGACACACCTCTGGAGTAGGTGGCACATGAACCCAAGCCTCCTGACTTAGAGGCAAGGTTACTATCACCACATCACAAGAGCACCTAAAGAGAGCTCTCTATTTATGCTTCAATAAGAACAGCTTGAGAGAACATGAATAACTTTGGAATTGCTCAAGTAACGATACAAAATATATGACTGAACACTGTCGGGACTCTGCCTGTGCAGTACCAAGGAACTAGGGGTAAATGGACAATAATAGACTTGTGCTGTCAGCCTTCAATTTCCCAATACAACAGAATTGGTCAGTCATCTATCATTGTTTAACAGTCTCCTGTGAATCCCTTGCTGGGATCTTTCAGAAAAAGGGTACAGTTCCATTCCAGTCAATAACAGCTCCTTCCCACTTGGTGCGAATGGTCATTTCTACCGAGGGGAACCTTTTCTCAGGATCTCCTTCCTCCTCATGCATCCCATCCTCCCAGTGATGAGAGTGAGTATCTACAAGAGAGGGTAACATTAACATTAGAGAATTCTGTCGACAGTGTGAGGCAAGGAGATCTGAGGGACGCGAGGTCTAATTAGTGAAAGATGCAAGAACGTTTGAAGCAAATGTGATGATGCTAGCCATTTAACAAGGTGATGTTGTCCTTGGTTTTATTTTCAGAGATGTTGTAAAAGACCCAGACTCTGAAAAGTTCAAGTTGAATGGGTTTTAGGGCCAGTTTGATGATAGCTAACAGATAGTGTCTTAGGCAAAAGGCTTTCAAGTTCTACAAAAAAAATTGTACAATGAAAGGGGAGTGGCCAGTTCTCCCAGCCCAGCTTTTCTCTGGTTTGGTTTGGTTTGGTTTGGTGTTTGGCAGTCTATTCACTGAAAGCAGGCAGTTGTGATGTTGCTGGATCCAAAGAAGCAGGTCCACGCTGATCCTCCTCTCTCTCTCTGCCCTCTCTCCTTTAAGACCCTGTGTTTGATTTTACCTTTTGTGCCAAGGGGTGTTTAAGGGGATTGTTGCAAGTATTTGGAACAGCATCGTTAAGTTGTGATAATCTGCTGGGTTTTCTGATAGGTTGCTATTATGTATTTCATTCTCTTTTGTTTGTGTTTCATTTTGTAATCTTGTAAGTAAATTCTGTTCTGTTTAAAACTAAGTGGTTTGACCAGCTGCATCCCTCCCAGAATATCTGCATTACACCTGCTTAAAACAAATGGATATGTTAGGGGGTTTTCTGAAAATGTTTTGAGGGGGTCTGGCCTGGTCCATAACACAAACAGCTTACAGAAAGAGGTATAGAACTGATGTGACACAGGAGTAATGTAGCAGAGTGAAATGAAGGCCAGAAAACAATGAAATATTCTGGACAGATCAGTGAGGTGAAATTTCTTCAGCAGCTTCCTTCAGGGAAATCAATGGAGGCTCCCACTCTAACCTGGAGAAATCATGTCTCACTCTCTATGTGTGACTTCTCATGCATTTTTATCTACACCCAGCCAATGTGCTGCAGTTATACAGGGCCTTGGTGAGGCCACACCTTGAGTACTGTGTGCAGTTTTGGTCTCCTAGTCTGAGGAAGGACATTCTCATTACTGAGGGAGTCCAGCAAAGGTTCACCAAACTGATTCCTGGGATGGCAGGGCTGACATGTGAGGAAAGACTGGATCAACTGGGCTTGTGCTCACTGAAATTTAGAAGAATGAGGGTGGATCTCATAGAAACATATAAAATCCTGATGGGATTGGACAGGCTAGATGTGGTAAGAATATTCCCAATGTTGGGCAAGTCCAGAACTAGGGGGGGTCACAGTCTAAGAATAAGGGTTATGCCATTCGGGACTGAGATGAGGAAGAATTCCTTCACTCAGAGAGTTGTGACCCTGTGGAATTCGTTCCCACAGGAAGCTGTTGGTGCCAGTTCATTGGATATATTCAAGAGTGAGCTGGACGTGGCCCTTGAAGCTCAAGGATATGAAGAGAAAGTGGGAGTGGGACACTGAGACGGCATGATCAGCCATGATCATATTGAATGGTGGTGCAGGCTCGAAGGGCCGAATGGTCTATTCCTGCACCTGTTTTCTATGTTTCTATGTAACGACAGGAAATAGGAAAAGAATGGAGGATTTCATCCCCAAGGATGTTTAAGGTAGTATCTGAGCGTCTTCTTGCTTGGATTTCCTGTTACATGTGTCATTTCTGAATTAAGGTTACCTTAACATCCGGTGACCATCTGTTATGCTTTTAGCTATGATCATGTGAAAAGTCACAAGCTAGACAGTGTGTGTGAATTTGCAAGCAACTTACACAATGCACCAACAATTAATGAGAAAGAGGTTGCATTTAGATGGTGTCTTTAATGCCCTCAAGATGCCTTACAGCACATCACACCAAAAGCAGATGTTGTTGTAAGAAATCTGGGAGCCATTGTGCGCACAGTAGGCTACTCAAACAGCAGAGCTGATGCCCAGATCATCAGTTCTGGTGGTCCCATTTGAGGTATGGACATCAGCCAGGATCCCTTCTTAAAATGTGAGATCTTGTACATCTATTGGCAAGGCCAGATAGCGGCTCATTGGAAAGAGCATGCAATAGTCCTGCTGTGCTAAAGTGCCAGGAGAAAGTGAGGACTGCAGATGTGTTGGAGGCAAGAGAAGTGGTCCTCGGTGGGTGGGCTGGAGTCTGATTGAGAAAGTGGGCCCAGAGGCGGAGGCGCCAGAAGAAATGTTCAAGGTTGCAATACGTGTCGAACCCATTAATCCGGGAGTGTAGAGTGATGAAGGTGAGGCCTTTGCTGAGGACTAAACGTTCATCCTCAGTGAGGGGAAGGTCTGGGGGTTTTGGAGGCGAGAGAAGTAGTCCTCAGTAGGTGGGCGGGAGGCTTGATTGGGTGGGTGTCCAGAGATGTTCTCTGAAAAGATCCACAAGTTGGCGTCCTGTATCCCCAGTGTAGAGGAGGCCACATTGGTTGCAATGGATACAGTAGATGATATTGGTGGAGTTACAGGTAACTTTCTGTCGGATGTGGAAGGATCCTTTGTGGTTTTGGACAGAGGTAAGAGGACAGGTTTTGGCGCAGTTTTTGCACTTTCTGTGGTGGCAGGAGAAGGTGCTGGCAGTGGGGTGTGGGCTGGTGGGGAGCCTGGATCTGACGAGGGAGTCGCGGAAGGAATGGTCTCACCAGAACACTGATAGGGGTGGGGAGAGAAATATATGTCTGGTGGTGGGGTCTGTTTGTAGGTGGCAGAAGTGGCAGAGGATAATGTAATGTCTACAGAGGTTGGTGGGGTGGAAGGTGAGGACCAGGGGTTTTCTGTCCTTGTTGCATTGGGAGGGTTGGGATTCAAGGGCAGTGGTGTGAAGAGTGGAGGAGATGCACTGGAGGGCATTGTCGACCACGTGGGAAGGGAAATTGCAATCTTTGAAGAAGGAGGTCATTTGATATTTTCTAAGGTGGAATTGGTCATCCTGGGAACATATGTGGTGGAGGTGGAGGAATTAGGAATAAGGGTAGTAGGGTGGGAGGAGGTTAATCTAGATAGCTGTGGAAGTCAGTGGGCCTGTAGTAGATGTCCATGGTTAGTTGGTCGCTGGAGATGGAGAAGGAGAGGTCCAGGAAGGGGAGGGAGGTGTCTACATGGTTCAGATGAATTTGAGGTTGGGGTGAAAGGTGTTAGTGAAGTTGATGAACTATTCAACCTCCTCGTGGGAGTACGAGGTAGCGCCAATACAGTCATTGATGTAATGGAGGAACAGGTGGGGAGTGGGGGTGGTGCCGGTGTAGCTGCAGATGATGGACTGTTCCAAGTACCCGACAAAGAGGCAGTCTTGGCTGGGTCCCTTTGGTTTGTAGAAAGTGGGAGGATTGGAAGGAGAAGTTGTTAAGGGTGAGGACTAGTTCAGCCAGGCAGATGAGGGTGTCAGTGGAAGGCCTTCGTTGTGGCGGATGGGTGTGTCCAGGGATTGGATGTTAATGTTGAAGATGAGGCATTGGGGGCCAGGAAACAAAAGCTTTGGTGGAGGTGAAAGGCGTGGGTGGTGTCCCGAATTTAAGTGGGGAGTTCCTGGACTAAGGGAGACAGGACGGTGCCAAGATATGCAGGGATGAGTTCAGTGAGACAATGGGTCGACCGGGGAAGTCAGGTTTGTGAATCTTCAGTAGGAGGTAGAAACGGGCAGTGCGAGGTTCACGGACAATGAGGTTGAAGGCTGTGGATGGGAGAACCCTAGGGGTGATGAGGTTGTGGATGGTCTGGAAGATGGTTTGGTGATGGGAGGTGAGGATGTGGTTGAGAGGGAGTAGTGTCTGCAAGTTGGCCCCTGGTTTCAGCGGTGTAGAGGTCGGTGCGCCAAACTACCACTGTGCCCCCCCCTTGTCAGCGGGTTTGATGGTGAGGTTGGGATTGGAGCGGAGGGAATGGAGGGCTGTGCGTTGTGAGGGCAGGAGGTTGGGGTGCATGAGGGGGGTGGATATGTTGAGGTGGTCAATGTCACAGCGGCAGTTAGAAATGAAGAGATTAAGGGTGGGGGTAACAGGCACCAACCAACCCCACTGCCCTGTCGTTGATCACTTCAACTCCCCTCCCACTTCTCCAAGGACATGCAGGTCCTGGGCCTTCCCCATCGCCAAACCCTTACCACCTGACACCTGGAGGAAGAACACCTCATTTTCCACCTTGGGACCCTGCAACCACACGGGATTAATGTGGATTGCACCAGTTTCTTTATTTCCCTTCCCCCCCACGGTATCCCAGTCCCAAGCCTTCAACTTGGCACCGCCCTCTTGAACTGTCCATCACCTTCCCATCCAATCACCTCTCCAACCTATCACCTTCTACCCCCCCCCCCTTTATCTGCCTATCACATTCTCAGCTACCTTCCCCCAGCCCCACCCCACGCCCATTTATCTCTCAACACCCCCAGCCCACAAGCCTCATTCCTGGTGAAGGGCTTATGCCCAAAACGTCGGTTCTCCTGCTCCTCAGATGCTGCCTGACCTGCTGTGCTTTTCCAGCACCCCACTTTCTGGGCTAAAGTGTCAGCCTAGGTCTTATTTTAAAAAAAATTCATGGGATGTGGGCATTGCTGGTGGGCCAGCATTTATTGCCTATCCCTCATTGCCCTCGAGAATGTGATGGTGAGCTGCCTTCTTGAACTGCTGCAGTCTGTGTGCTGTTGGTAGATCCACAATCCCCTTAGGGAGAGAATTCCAGGATTTTGACCCAGTTACAGTGAAGGAATGATTATATATTTCCTAGTCAGGATGTGCGTGAAGTTACAGGAGTAAGAGGTGAGCTCACAATTGTCTAATGTAGACTGCTAGCATGGAGCCAAATGGTCATTTGTATATTCAATTTGAAAATGTGTACCAATTGTTAGGGTGACGGTCTTTGTCTGTGATGGCTGGCCACTGTAAAAATACAGATCGAAGAGATGCTCCATCCTCCAGTCAGACAAGAGGAGCCGATTGGTGTTGAACAGCACACTGAAAGTGTCATTGATGTTGCATAGCCATATCGGGAGCTTGGGAGTTTTCAACATACTTCCAACCTGCCAAATAAACCACAGTCAGTTGCAGGAACCACTCTAAACATTAATCCACTGTGTTACAGATTAAAGGATGAGTTTTCTTTGTTGGTTTAACTTTGACTGCATTCCCTGACCTGTGGACCAGCGATTGTTTGAAACAGTTAAATTGAATCATACAGCACGGAAACAGACCTTTTGAACAAACCCATCCATGCTGACTACATCCTATCCTGTTCACTTACCTGTCCAAATATCTTTTAAATATTATAACTGTACCTGTCCCTCTGGAATTTCATTCCACAAATGAATCACACTCTCTGTGAAAAAGTTGCCCCTCTGGTCCTTTTTAAATCTTGCCCCTCTCACCTTCAACCTATGCCCTCTAGTGTTGGACTCCCCTACCCTAGGGAAAAGACCTTGTCTATTCACCCTATCCATGCCCCTCATGATTTTATAAACCCCTATAAGGTCACCCCTCGGGCTCCCGCGATCCAGGGAGAGAAGTCCTGGCCTATCTAATTTCTCAATAGTGATTCATTCTTCCCCAGTGTTACAGGAAACCTGAACATAACCAGGAATAATTGGAGAAGAGTCTGTGCTACTTCCAGGTCACATGGTATTCTGACACAGGCAAAGCAAATTGTATTTTGATAGCTCATTGGAGCATACAGGGCAAGAAATTATCCATCCTATCTGTGGCAGTTCTTCAAAGGGACTATCCAATCAGTTCCACACCCCTTGGCAGAATTTGATGGTGAGCCCGTGACAAAGACACTAACCATGACTTACCTGAGGCCCCGTCAGGTTACACTGCTGGGATTTCCACATTCTCCCACCACACTAGATTTGGTTAGGATATCTGGTTGGCATGGACAAGTTGGATTGAAGAGTCTGTTTCTGGGCTGTACATCCCTCTGACTCTGACTTCCATTCCCAACCTCCTCTGACTACCCGGAAAACAGTGATAAGGGCAGCAAGCATCTCTTTAGTGGCCAACAATTGGCTACTTAAGGGTCTCAATTGAGACAAAAGCAGGCAGACTGCTCTAGGCCTTATTTGCTACCCAGAAGGTCATGGTGAGGGTGTGAGGGGGTGGACAGCTCAGTTGGAGAAATACGTGAACCAGACTGTTTGCACCTTCCGTCAGAAGGGAACTGTAAAGTTCAGCCTCTGTTTTTTCCCTCACAGGCATTTTAATGTATGATTTCCAAAAATATATCCAATTTCCTTTTAAAAGCTACTATTGAAACTACCCTTATAGTCAAAAATCACATAACACTTTGTTATAGTCCAATAAGATTATTTGAAAACACAAGATTTCTGAAGAACACTTGAAGAAGGACCGTGGCTCCAAAAATTCTGTTTTCAAATAAACCTGTCAGACTATAACACAGTGATTTTTAACTTTATCTAATGCCAGCACCTCTACATCATGACCAGCCTTTTAGGTTGTGTATTCCACACGTGTAAAATAATTGTCTCCTCATCTCCCCTTTTTTATGCCAATTATCTTAAAATTATGTGTCAAGATGGAATACTCCCCACTTGCCTGATGGGTGCAGCTCCACCATCACTCAAGAAGCTTGACACCATCCAGGACAAAGCAGCCCACCTGATTGGCACCACATCCACAAGCATCCATTCCCTCCACCACCGATACTCAGTAGCAGTAGTGTCCACTATCTACAAAATGCACTGCTGACGTTACCAATGACCCGAGATATCAACTTCCAAACCCACAACCACTTCCATCTGAAAGGACAAGGGCAGCAGTTACATGGGAACACCATCATCTTTAAGTTCTCCTCCAAGCCACTCACCATCCTGACTTGGAAATATATTGTCACTCCTTCACTGTCACTGGGTGTCCCATGAGTGAATTAAAAAGTTTTCCTTTGGTCACCAACCCTCCTGCTAGTGGACAATGTGAGGCACTTAGTACCAGAAAGATTTAAGCTCTGCCTATCCAGATTAGCTCTTCCCATAACCCATCCTTGGCATCTCCTATCCAGATGTAAAGGATGGTTTATGGGAAGAGCTAATCTTTAGGCCTAGGATTGGTTATGTGTTCACAAGAGTAGCAGAAAAATTCTGAATGTTTGTTCCTATTGTTAAGATCATGTAGTTCAAGTAGCAATGTCTGTTTATTGTTCATTTGAGTCTGATGTCTCACAGAGACAATTTTTTATTTTTTGTTCACCCCTGTTAGGTGGGTGCTGTTTCTACTTGCCCTTGAGAAGGTGGGGGTGAGCTGCCTTCTTGAACCTTGCAGTCCATCAGGTGTAGGTTGACCCACAATGCCATTAGGGAGGGAATTCCAGGATTTTGACCCAGCCACAGTGAAGGACTGGTGATGTATTTCCAAGTCAGGATGGTGAGTGGCTTGGAAGGGAACTGAAAGATGATGGTGTTCTCATGTATCTGCTGCCCTTATGCTTCTAAATAGAAGTGGTCATGAGTTTGGAAGGCACAGTCGAGGGATCTTTGTTAGCAATGCATCTTGTAGATAGTATACACTGTGGTTACTGAGCATCGGTGATGAGGGAGTGGATGCTTGTGAACGTGGGGCCAATCAAGCCGGCTGGTTTGTCTTGGATGGTGTCAATCTTCTTGAGTGTTGTTTGGCCTGCACTCATTCAGGCAAGTGGAAAGGTATTCCATCACACTCCTGACTTGTGACTTGTAGATGGTGGACAGGCTTTGGGGAGTCAGGAAGTGTGTTCCCCATCACAGTATTCCTAGCCTCTAATCTGCTCTTGTAGCCATTGTGTTTATCTGGTGAGTCCAGTTCTACTTCTGGCTAGTGGTAACCTCTAGGATAATGGGGTTTCAGTAATGCCATTGAATGTCAAGGGGTAGTGGTTAGATTGTCTCTGGGTGGAGATGATCTTGCCTGGCATTTGAGCAGTGCGAATGTTAGACATATTGTAACTAGCAACTAAGTAAAACATAATAAAACAACACAGTTTAATCAAGTCAGAAACTAGTTCTACATGAACCACTCTGTGGCCATCCTTCCCTAAATGCAGCCAGTACCTCAACTAACACCAATAAGAAGATTAGGTGGTAGTGAACCTACCTGAGATGTTTCCAGCGGAAATCCACACTTACATTATACTCAAATTGCTGACATGCAACATTAAAAAATCTAAACTTTTCTCCTGAATTTACTCAATCAAGACTCTCTAGAATTTTGAATGATTTGAATGAAGGGCGGCATGGTGGCTCAGTGGTTAGCACTGCTGCCTCACGACACCAGGGTCCCAGGTTCAATTCCAGCCTCAGGCAACTGTCTGTGTGGAGTTTGCATGTTCTCCCTGTGTCTGCGTGGGTTTCCTCCCACAATCCAAAGATGTTCAGATCAGGTGATTTGGCTATGCATTAGTCAGAGGGAAATGGGTCTGAGTGCGTTACTCTTCGGAGGGTCAGTGTGGACTGGTTGGGCCAAAGGGCCTGTTTCCACACTGTAGAGAATCTAATCTAAATCTCCCCTTAAGTTTAAAGTGAATAATGACAATATCCCTGGTTTATTCGGCTGGGGAGAAAAAATAATTTTCATTCGGGGGTTAGTGGGGTACAAGGTTAGAATTTTTAAACAGTTGTATAAGATTATGACTTGTAGGTACACAGAGATGACAGAACTGTGCAGCAGATTTTATTCACAATGTCTTGAGATGTTGAGTCCATGTTCTAGCTCAGGTTTCTAGCTATCTCTACAGTTTATTAACTTTTCTTCCTGCCCACATCCAACCTTTACCATGCAGGCACAGTGAGCAACAATTGTAAGCAAATTTGTATAATCACACTCGGAACAATTGTAGCAACACAAACAAGTCAAGGCTAATACCTTCAGATCTGGTATAGACATGTCATATGCTTTACAGTTCAAATGCATTATAAAATCTCACTGCATTCATTTGACAGTTAGACAAATTGAGTTCTCAATGCGGGAAGCTTCCAAAAAAGGCTCCTGATAATTTGGTAACTTCTACGGCTAAGTGAGATTGCACATTTCCATGATTACTGCCTGGTCGTGATCAATTAGAGATACCAAGAAAATTAGCAGTCTCCTTTCCCACTGATTATCATAAAAGTCACGCAGTGCAACACAGAAACATAAGACTTGGCTCAACTGATCCATGCCCATTTTATTTATCACACTTTTTAAAGTTTTTAGATGGGATTGGGCATCATTGGCAGGACCTTCATTCATTGTCTACTTAGACCAATGGGTAGTTAAGAGTCAGCCATATTTCTGTGGGTCTGGAGTTGGATTAGGTCAGTCCAGGTAAGGATAGCAAATTCTCTTATATAGAAGACGGACACTCCTCTAAGCATGAAAGTTCATTAGTGGACCAACTTTTTAAAAATTCACTCATGGGACGAGGGCTTTGCTGGCTTAGGTAGCATTTATTACCCAGAGAGCATGTAAGAGTCAACAATTTTGCTGTGGGTCTGGAGTCACATGTAGGCCAGAACAGGTCAGGATGGCAGTTTCCTTCCCTAAAGGGGATTAGTGAACCAAATGGGTTCTTCCAATAACTGACAACGGATTTATGGTCATGGACTCATAATTCCAGACTTTTAAAAAAAATGAATTCAAATTTCACCACCTGCTGTGGCAGGATTCAAACCTGGATCCCCAGAACAGTCTCTGGGTCTCTAGATTAATAATTCAGCAAAAATACCACCACGCCATTGTCTCCCTAAATTTGAATGGCAAACAACGCATGGTTGCCATTAAACCAACTTTTTTGAAATTCCAGATTTCATTTAGTTCAAATGTCCCTATTTTCCATGGTGAGGCTTGAATCCCCATAAGTGAAACATTAACCTGGGGCTCTAGAATACCATTCCACTGAGATAGCTATCACATCAAATGAGAGGCTTATGATAATGCTCTACACAGTGTTGCTACAAGGCTTTGACCTTTCCCTGATCAGAAATGTCAACAGTGTAGTTTCTCTGTTTATAGCCCTGTATTGAAAGAATTGCATTAAGGAATTATCAGAGCCATCAGGGCACAGTTTATATAACTGTGTAGGAATAGTTTGTGATTGTGACCTTTGATAAACTGTGTGCACAGTGTCCTAACAGCTCTGTAACATAAATATGCCATTAACTACATCCAAGAGGCTCCAGTTACACTGGAACTGATCCACAAAGCAATGTTGTGCATCACTAAGTACATATCTTTAAAACCTCATTGCTTAATTCTTTAAGAAACTGTTGGTGCCTGAAATGCAATATCATCAACAGAATATCCTGCCTGGTCTGGTTATTTATGTGCAAAATTCTCACAAATAATTTCAGGGCCCAACAAATCATGATCTAATGGGTTCCTCAAAGAGTACCTAAAGAAAAGGTGGGAGGAATGCTTTGATTAAGCAGATGGTTAGAATGTGGAACTTGCTATCTCAGGACTAGTTCCGATGAAAGGTACTGATGGTCTGAAGGAGAGGCAGGATGGCTAGATGAGGGAGAAAGGAATGAGGCAAAAATCCTGGAACTCTTCTCCCTACCGGCCCCCAAAGCCCCAGAGACGGCAGCAGATCATAACATTGCATCTTCAATACTTTCTCAAGAGAAATTATTGATTGATTTATTGTTGTTTTCTCATGAACTGTGATACAGTGAAAAGTGTAGTTTTGCATGCCTTTCAGGCAGATTGTACCATACAAAATGCGTCAGGATAGCAGAACAGAGTGCAGAATACAGTATTACAGCCACAGAGGAGGTGCAGAGAGAGAGCGAGAGAGAGATCAGAATTGATGTTTGAGATGTTCATTCAAAAAGTCTGGTCACAGCAAGGGGACAAACTGTTCTTGGATCTATTCATACACGTATTCAAACTTTTATATCATCTGCCCAATGGAACAGGTGGTAGAGAGTATAACCGGGGTGGGAGGCATCTTTGATTATGTTTGTGGCTTTCCTGAGGCAGTAGGAAGTACAGATGGAGTCAATGGATGGAAGGCTGGTTTGTGTGATGGACTGGTAGGATGCTTTCTATAGTTCATCTATAAAAATTGCTAAGAGTCCTTGTGTACATGCTGAATTTCCTTAGCCTCCTGAGGACGTAGAGATATTGTTGTGCTTTCTTGACCATTACATAAGCGTAGGTGGACTAGGACAGATTGTTGGTGATCATCACTCACAGAAACTTGTTGTTCTTGACCATCTCCAGATCAGCTCCATTGATGAAGACAGGGGTGTGCCTCCCATTCCGTTTCCTGAAGTCAATGACCAGCTCAATTCAGGACAGGCAGCAGGTGCTGGTCTAGTCAGTGATACTGACCATCCAGTGAGAGAATAAAATTTGCAGCTGAGTTTGATGAAGTACAATGGAGGAGGGTGTGAAGCTTAAAGACCAGCTCTGTCTGAGTGGCCTGTTTCTGTGTTCCTTTATGAAACTTACAAAAAGTGAAGTGAAAGAAGATTTCTTCTCCTGGTAGTGCAGACTAACAGGTTGTGTCCCAACAGTAACCATGGTAACATCCAATCTTACAAAGCCTCATGGACTTTATACGTACAAGACTGGGGCATCATTTCAGCCTTCATTGCCCATCCCTAATTGTCCCAATTGAGAGAGTGGTGATGAGCTGCCCTCTTGAAATAGTGCAAGTTATACATGCTACAAAACAGCTAGGACCCTTTCTTAAAGAAAAACAGACATTTCCAGAGAAACTCAGCAGGTCTGGCAGATCTGTGGAGTTAACGTTTTGAGTTTAGTGACCTTTCTTCAGAATGAGTTCTGTTAACTCTGTTTCTCTCTCCACAGATGCTACCAGACCTGCCGAGTGTTTGGTCATTTCAATCTCTCTGCCCCAGGCCTCTTAGCCCATCCAGATACAAAAGCTTAAACACATTTAGATTAGATTCCCTACAGTGTGGAAACAGGCCCTTTAGCCCAACAAGTCCATACCGACCCTCCGAAGAGTAACCCACCCAGACCGATTCCCCTACATTTACCCTTGACTAATGCACCTAACACTATGGGGAATTGAGCATGGCCAATTCACCTGACCTGCAGATCTTTGGATTGTGAGAGGAAACCGGAGGAAACCCACACAGACACGGGGAGAACATGCAAACTCCACACACACAGTCGCCCAAGGCAGGAATCAAACCTGGGTCACTGGTGCTGGGAGGCTGCAGTGCTAACTACTGAACCACCGTGCCACCCAGCTGATTCAAGAACAGCTTCTTCCCCACTTTTATCAGACTTCTTAATGGACCTCTCAGGTTTTAAATTTAATGTTGATTTCACTCTTTACGCACCTTCTCTGGAGCTATAATATTGTATTCTTCCCTCTTTTTCTATTACCCTAATGCACTTTGTATGGTATGATCTGCTGTTCTGCACGCAAACAGAACTTATCATTGTACCTAGGTAAATGTGACAATAATAAAGCAAAGGAACTCTTGCGCTCATCTTTTGTCCTGACACTAGTTGTAGTTCCAGGAGCGGTCAGTGCACGTGGTGGTGCTCTTGAGCTAGAGGGCTGTTGACAAATGGATTGATCCACAGCTCTCCCAGGTAGGGCATCCTTGCCTAGTAGATGTAGAAAGCATACCTCCAGCCAATTAAATGGCCATGGGGAAGACATTGGGAGCTGGAAAGCATTCGCTGACAACCTTTTATGTGGGGTAGCAGATATCTCACTCCTGTTCAATCTTGCTGGCTTTCATGGAAATAACCAGCTTGGTGATTTTGGACAAATTTGACACAGTCCCACCTTTACAGCCTCAGAAAAATAAAAAAAACAAAGCACAGTAAGGTACCTGTGGGAGCCTCTCATGTTCTAGCTCATGTCTGTTCCAGTAGAGATACCCCACATCACTTCGGGCAAGGACTCCATGCTTTGGTTCTTTAAGCAGGACACCTTGGTTATCATATTGAAGGTCTCCATTGAAAACATTCGGACTAGCTCTCCCAGTGAGCATTAGGTTTATGAGGGCCTAAAACGATGATACAAAACAGAGATGAAACAGCATGTAAAGATTTTTAAAATGATGGTTTATTTTTGAAGGTGATGGGTAGAATTGGATAGTATTGTAAGTTACACGCTACCATTTTATTTCCAGGACTCCAACCGGACTGAGGAGGTGAAACATCCTATACATATAGATCTTGGGCTAAAGGAATCAAAGGGCATAGAGGAGAAAACAGGAACAGGGTATTAAGTTGGATGATCAGCCATGATCATATTGAATGGCAGAGCAGGCTCGATGGGCTGAATGGCCTGTTCCAGCTCCAATTTTCTGCGTTTCTAACCTAGAAAATTACTGTAGGTAAGATTTTTAGCTGTTTATAACATTACCACATGTCACAAGAGTGTTATCATTTGACTCCAGCTTAAGGAAGTTTTAGGACAGGCAAAAATGAAGATTTTATGGAATGCCTGAAAGTAGAAAAGGAGATCGAGAAGTGGTGAGTTTCACAGAATGACAGAAATGTTCTGGTGCTAAAGGAGGCCATTCGGCCCATCAGACCTACATTAGTTCTGTTACCTGGTGCCCAATCCCCTGCCCTTTCTCTGTATCCCTGCATGGTATTTCTATCCAAGTAACCATCTAATGTCCTCTTGAACACCTCTGGGAAGGAAATCCATAACCTGTAGCTTAAGCAGCCGAGAGAACAGCCAATGGTGCAAATCAAGCATGTGCAAAAGGTCAGGACTGGAGAAGTGCAGAGCTCTCAGGGCTTTGTAAGGTTGGTGGAGTTTACAGAGGCTGGGAAAAGTGAGAATGTACAGTGATTTGAGCACAAGGATTAGGAATTCAAAACTGAAGTGTTGCCAGACCATGAGCTAATCAGGTAAACGAGAACAAGTTTAAACAGGACACGGTACAAGTTATGATGTGGACCCCACCAGATTTTTATTTTTAAGAAACATATAGTTTAAAATATTAATTCTTACTTGTGTGCAGATGAAATTTCCCAGACTCAGCTGCAAGAGGTGAGAGGTTGTATTGTCCATATCAGTATAGAGCCTGCAAAAAGGACAAAATATCAGAAAGCAAACAACTCAACTCAGCACAAATCAACACAATCCAACAACACAACACAACACAACTCAACCTAACCTAACCGAAACCAATACAATCCAACCCAACTCAATACAACTCAACTCAACCCAATCCAACACAACCTAACACAACCCAACCCAATACAACTCACACCAGCGCAACCCAAACCAACACAACTTAACCCCAATCCAACAGAACACAACTCAACTCAACCCCAACCCAACCCAACCTAACGCAACCCAAACCAACACAAACCAATACAACTCAACCCCAATCTAAGACAATACCACTCAATTCAATCCAACCTAACACACTCCATGTTCAGCAGTTTCATAAATTGTTTACACTTCTGGGAAATTGATTGAAATGGACGAAAGGAGAGGGTGTGAATAGAACCAGGAAACAGTTACTGTTGGTATAAGCTGTACCATTGTTCATCACTTTATAAATCTGATGAAGGGACAGAGACTTGCTGCACCTTATGGGAAGAGAGGGTTAAAGAAGGATGAAGAAAAATTGAGTGACTTAAATGTAAACATTTCCTTTTCTACTCTTCCTAGTGCATCCCAATGAAAGCATAATACCATAACATTTGGCCTTTGATTAGATTACTTACAGTGTGGAAATAGGCCCTTCGGCCCAACAAGTCCACACCGACCCACAACCCACCCAGACCCATTCTCCTACAGGCAATTTAGCATGGCCAACTCACCTAACCTACACATTTTTGGATTGTGGGAGGAAACCGGAGCACCCAGAGGAAACCCACACAGACACGGGGAGAATGTGCAAACTCCACACAGAGAGTCATCTGAGGTGGGAATTGAACCCAGGTCTCTGGCGCTGTGAGGCAGCAGTGCTAACCACTGTGCCACCGTGCCACCCACCAGGTGATGGTTTCTTAGACTGTAAGACCATAAGAAGTAAAAGCAGGGGCAGGTTATTTAGTCTCTCAAACCAGTTCTATAGAATCTTGGCTGATTCAACATTCCTCACATCCACTTTCCTATATTTTCCTTGTAATCCTTGAATCCCTTACTGATGAGGAATCTTTCTATCTCAGCCTTAAATACACACAAGGACTCTGCTCCCACAGCTCCCACAGTTCCAAAGACTCACAACCCTCAGAGAGAAGAAATTCCTCCTCATCGCAGGCTTACACTGGTGTCCCTTTATTCAGAGACTACGCCCTCTGGTCCTAGACTCTCCCATGAGGAGAAATATTCTCTCAGCATTTACCTTGTCATGTCCCTTAAGAATCCTGAACAGAAAACAAAGAACTACAGATACTGGAAATCGGAAACAAAAATAGAAATTGCTGGGAAAACTCGGTTTGGCAGTATCTGTGGAGAGAAACCAGAGTTGATGTTTCGGGTCAAGTGACTCTTCTTCAGAATGTTCTGGAAAAGGGTCACTGGACCCGAGATATTAACTGGGCTTTCTCTCCAAAGATGCTGCCAAGTCGACTGAGTTTTCCTTTAAAAGTCCTACATGGTTCAACACGCACACCGCTCATTCTTCTAAACTCCAAAACCATTTAACATTTGCTCATAAGACACGAGGAGAATGTGCAAACTCCACACAGAGAGTCGCCTGAGGTGGGAATTGAACCCAGGTCTCTGGCGCTGTGAGGCAGCAGTGCTAACCACTGTGCCACCGTGCTGCCCACCAGGTGATGGTTTCTTAGACTGTAAGACCATAAGAAGTAATAGCAGGGGTGGGTTATTTAGTCTCTCAAACCAGTTCTATAGAATCATGGCTGATTCAACATCCCTCACATCCATACCAGGGATCAACCTGGTGATCCTTCTCTGAACTGCCTCTAATAAAATATCTTTCATTAAATAAGGGGACCAAAACTGTTCATGGTACTTCAAATGTGAATCCTGTCCTAAAGCTCTGTGGCATGGTACTTCCATACACTATTGTGCTGAACTATACGAGAAATATCATCTTACACATTTAACATGGATAGGACATTCTCTTCTCTTGATCAGTTCCTCTGGACCAAGGATGACTTTCTTCCACTTGAAAACTATGGAATTTGGAGTGATTAGAGAGTCTATTGCTTGAATCCACATGTCCTGCCATTGGGTTGGGGTTAAGGTTGGTGTTGGGGTTGGGTTTAGGTTAGGGTTAGGGTTAAGGTTAGGGTCAGGGTTAGGGAGATGATATTTGAAAAGGTGCATTAGGGTCGGGGTCAGGGTTACTGTTAGTGCTAGGGTTAGAGTTAGGATTGGGATCAGTGTTAAGGATAGGATTGGGATTAAGGTTAGGGCTAGAGTTAGGATTGAGATTAGGGTTAGGGTTAGGGGTGGGATTAGGGTTAGGGTTCAAGCTAGAATGGGGTTAGGGTCAGGATTGGGGTTAAGATTAGGGTTGGGATTAGAGTATGGGTTAGAGTTAGGATTGGGAGTAGGGATATGGGGAGGAGATATATGAAAAAAGCTAGGGCTAGGGTTAGGGTTATGGTTTTGGTTATCGTTGGGGTTAGGGTTAGGTTTATGGTTATCGTTGGGGTTAGAGTTAGGGTTATGGTCGGGTTTTGGTTATGGTTGGGGTTTGGTTTGGGGAGGTGATATTTGAAAAGGTCGGTGAATTGAAAGGTTGAGTTTCCTTCTATTATTGAGCTTGGCTTCCAACTGGGCCAGTTGGAGATGCTCGAAATTAAGTTTACACTGAACGTCCAGTTTTCTCTTCTATCCATGAATATTTCTTGTCCTGAACGATAATCTGAGCAGCCTTGACAAATTAAACACTGCAATGCCTTGTGTAGAGACCCTGCAGTATTTTTGAAAGATTTGGATCCCACATTACTTTCAAACTCTTGAACTCTCTTACCTTTCCAGGGTCCTTGACAAGAGTAAACTGTAGATGAACAGAATGACTGCATGACTCCCTTCACCTGTAAACTAATCAGACAGGAAATTAGAGTCAAAAATTGCAACACTTTCATACCTGCAGATACCGTTCTTGTATACCGTTGGATCAGTCTATGCGCTAATGAATTCTTTGATCTGTTGGTTTGGAATTCTTCATTTCTGACACTTTACCAAAAGCTTTAAGTTAATTAGTGAATTTATGTCTCCACTGAAATTGCAAGTAGAGAAGGACAGTATTGAACTTTAAGGACCCTTCGGTCTAACCTTCAGTCAAATTAAAGATTCACCCTTGAGCCTGAACCTAACCCATGGGATTCAGTCCATGCCAAACATAATCCCAAACTAAACCAGTTCCACCTGCCTGCTCCTGGCACACATCCCTGCAATGTGATGCAAACTTCGAAGAATTATGTACCGATGTACCTGAATTCTTAGGACAAGAAGGTGAGGATTTTCAGTATCAGGATGAGGACAAAAGTACCACCCTCAAAAAATGAGTGCTCTTAGCTGGTGAGTCTAGGACCAGGGTGGCACAGTCTCAGAATGAGGGGCAAGTCATCTGAAACTGAGAATGAGGAGGACTTTCTTCACTAGAGGGGAACAAATCTTTGGAATTGTTGACTCCAGAGGTCTCTGAAAGTTCAGTCATGAACTTTCTGTCTCCAACTCAGAAATTCCAGGATACTGAGGACATTATGGGATATCAGGATAGTGCGGATGCAAAGTGAGGAGGTAGATGATCAGCCATAATCTCTCTGAATAGCAGAGGAGACTTGATTGGCTGAATGGTCTTCTCCTGCTCCTATTTCCTATGCTGTAATGATTAGCAGTCACCATAGTTTCACTCTTTCATTTGAGTGAGAGAGTCAACTGGAAGCAGTATAACCTGAGGAACACCACATCTCCGAAAAGGGACAAGGTTGAGAAGATGGGGCCTTCATAATAACCTCAGCTAGTACAGGAATTGAACCTGCACTGTTAGGCATTAGTAACCAGTCCAGCAAACTGCGCTAACCAATTTCCCAGCAAGCTATTGATTAAACTCATATGAAGCACCCTGAAGTGTTTTGTGATGTTAAATGTCCTACATAAATAGGTGTTGTAAGCATTCAATGGCCATCATACTTCAAAGGTTTTGGTCTTACATTAACCTAAGGCAATAAGCTGCAATATACTTTCATTTGCTAACACAGGGAAGTACTTACACAGCATATATGTTCAGCAATAAAATTTTGCAGCTTTTCCCTGTCAGTGAACTGGAAGAGCTGGAGCTAAGAAAAAAAATGAGATAAGTGTGAGGTAGCAGCAAAGACACTCCAAGCAGATCTGAATGAATGTTGGATTTCCTAGCTGGGATAATTTTATCATTCATTCATGGGATGCGGGTCAGCATTTATTGTCCATTCCCAATTGCCCTTAAGAGGGTGGTGAGCTGCCTCCTTGAACTGCTGCAAGTCATTTGGTGTAGCCACGCCCACAATGCCAACAGGCAGTATGTTTCAGGATATTGACCCAGTGACAGTGAAGAAACAGTAATATATTTCCAAGTCAGGATGGTGAGTGGCTTGGAGGGGAACTTGCAGATGGTGGTGTTCCCATATAGCTGCTGCCTTTGTCCTTCTAGATGGAATTGGTTGTGGGTTTGGAAGGTTGCCGTCTGAGGAGGCTTTGTGAATTTCTGCAGTCCATTTCATACATGGTACAAACTGCTTCTACTGAGCATCAATTGTTGAGGGAAGAGGTGATTATGGTTGTGGTGGCAATTAAGCAAGGTCCTTGCCCTGGATGGTGTCAAGCTTCTTGAGTATGTTTGGAGCTGCACCCATCCAGGTAATGGGGAGTATTCCATCACACCCCTGACTTGTGCCTTGTAGGTGTTGGACAGGCTTTGGGGAGTCAGGAGTTTAGTTGCTTACTGCAGGATTCCTAGCCTTTGACGTGTTCTTGTAGCCACTGACTCAGTTTCTCATCAAGGGCAATTACTGATCCTGGGGGATTCGTGAATAAAGCGATGACATTGATTGCTCGCGGGCAATATTTAGATTTTCTCTTGCTGGATATAGTTAATGTCTGGCATTGGTGTAGCATGAATGTTAATTGCCACTCTTCAGCCTTAACCCGAATATTGTCCAGGTATTGGAATGAACTACTTCAGAATTTGAGTCATCGTGAATGGTGGCTGAGCACTTTGAAATTATCGGCAAACATATCTAATTCTGACTTTATGATGGAGGATATTAGTCATCGAAGCAGCTGAAAATGTTTAGGCCAAGGATACTATCCTGAGGAACTCCTCCAGAGATCTTCTGGAGCTAAGATGGCTGACTTTCAATGATCATAACTGGAGTGCTTGCCCCTGAGACCCATTGATTCCAGTTTAGCTAGGGCTCCTTGATGCCACACTCGGTCAAACACAGCCTTGATGTTAAGGGCTATCACTCTCACCTCAGCTCTGGATTTTCAGCTCTGTTGTCCATGTTTGAACCAAGGCTGTAGTGAGGTCAGGAGCTGAGTGGCCCTGGTGAAACCCAAACTGGGAGTCACTGAGCAGGTTTTTGCTGAGCAGGTGCTACTTGCTAGCGCTGTTGATGACGCCTTCCATCACTTTACTGATGATCGAGAGTAGACTGATGGTAATTGGCTGGGGTGGATTTGTCCTGATTTTTGTTTATGGGACGTACCTGGGTGATTTTCCACATTGTTAGGTTAATGCCAGTGGTGTAACTGTACTGGAATAGCTTGGCGAAGGGAGCACAAGTCTTCAGTGTTATTGCCAGAATGCTGTCAAGGACCACAGTCTTTGCTGCATCTCGTGCATCTTGATATCACATGGAGTGAATTGAATTGGCTGAAAACTGGTATCTATGATGCTGGCGTCCTCTGGAGATGGATTATCAAATTGGTACTTCTGGCTGAAGATTGTTATGAATGCTTAAGCCTTATCTTTTGCACTGATATGCTGGGCTCTTCCATCATTGAGGATGGGTATATTTGTGGAGCCTCCTCCTCCAGTGAGTTGTTTAATTGTCCACCACCACTCACCACTGGATGTGGCAGGACTGCAGAGCTTAAATCTGATCCGTCGATTGCGGAACTACTTAGCTCTGTCTATCATGTCTGAAGAAGTGTCACCCTGGATTTGAAACATTAACTCGGTTTCTCTTTCCAGAGATACTGCCAGACCTGTTGAGTTTCTCCAGCATTCTCAGTGTTTGTTCCTGTCTATCGCTTAATGTTGTTGAGCATGCAATTAGTCCTGTGTTGTATGTTCACCAGGTTGACATCTTATCTTTGAGTCTGCCTAGTGCTGCTCCTGGCGTACCCTCCTGCACTTTCCATTGTACTAAGATCGATACACTAGCTTGATTGTAGTGGTGGACCCAGGGATATCCTGGGTCAAGTGGTTGCACGTTGTGTTTGAGTGCAGTTTGCTGCACAGCTCGACATAGACATCCAGCCTTGAGTTGCTAGATGTGTTTGAAGCACAGTGATAGTGACATGACAAGATGTGTTGCAAATGTGAAAACTGAACTTTATCTCCATAAGGACTGTGCATTGGTCACTCTTAACAATATTGTCATGGACAGATGGTTCTGCAGCAGACAGATTTGTGAAGATGAGATCAAGTTTCCCTCTTGCCTCCTTTACCCCTAGCCACAGATCTAGTCTACCAGCTATGTCCTTCAGGTATTGACCAGCTTCATTGACCTGTCTTGACTGCTGATCCTTTCTCAGTGATGGACATTGAAGTCCCTTATTGCCATTTTCAGAACTTCCCACAAAGGCTCACTCATTGTCCTGGCAACTTAATTGAGAACCCTGGTGAAATGGAGTTAGCATTACCATGGGATCTATAATCTATGAACTCGGCTGTAGATGTTTTCCTGGTTTCATGATATTAATTGTTCTCTTAATCAGCCTGAGCATCAAACTTTTCTAAGAACAATAACTCACTCTGTTGTACATTCAAAGGCATAACCCAGGAGCTTTCCCTTGTGATTAAGTCTACTTTTAGCTTTTAACTTTGAACACAGTGGCTCAGTGGTTAGCACTGCTGTCTCACAGTACCAGGGACCCAGATTCAATTCCAGCCTCAGGCCACTGTCTGTTTGGAGTTTCCACATTCTCTCCATATCTGCATAGTGCTCCAGTTTCCTCCCACAGCCCAAAGATATGCAGGTTGGGTGAATTGGCCATGCTAGATTGCCCTTAGTGTTCAGGGATGTGTAGATTAGGAGCATTAGTCAGGGGTAAATGTAGAGTAATAGGGTAGAGGAATGGATCGCTCTTCAGAGGATTGGTGTGGACTTGTTGGGCCAAATGGCCTGTTTCCACACTGTAAGGATTCTATGATTTCTTTAATCTCTCTGAAGTGAATACTTGTAACTGCAGTTTGAGGTTTACTATATGTTAGCCTGTATAACAAATGCCACAAAGAGTCAGGCTCTGTTGAGACAGATGTTCAAAAGTTGATTTACGACATTATTTACAAGGCTATAATATCAGAGATATACACACAGAGCCTGGGTCCCATGCTTACTTTACATGCGCATAACTGAATGACTATATTGACTGCATGACACAGAGAGAGTGACTGAAAGTGAGTCGCATCCCTTTGTAGTGGGATCTCACATGTCCTGAGGACCTGTTTAAAAGCACGCAACACCAGATTATAGTCCAACACCTTTATTTGGAAGAACAAGAGTAGTGCTCCAAAAGCTTGTACTTCCAAATAAACCTGTTGGACTATAAGCTGGTGTTGTGTGATTTTTAACTTTATCCACCCCAGTTCAACACTGGCACCTCCACATCCTGAGGACATATAACTGTCTTAAAGGTACAGGTCTGTCTGATCTGAAATCTATGTCATAATACAATACTTTTGGAACTGAGACTAGCTTTGAATAGTTAAAATTATTTATTTACTTTCATTTGAATGTAGCAGAATGCCAACTACAATGAGTTTCATTTATTTCCATCAATACAAGACACCATAATGTTATAATATGTAAAAAAAAGTTGCTACCCTGCTCTGCTTTCGTGAGTCACATTGTTTGATTTCATGCTAATTTCATGCTAACATTTCTGCCCTGTTTTATACATTTATTGAAATTCTGTACTGCCTACTATTAAAATTCTCTTTGTTCAAAAAAACTCTAGCTTTTAGCCGAACTGATTGTCCAAGAGCAGAATTTGTTGACCCGACATTGACATTCATGCAACACAAACACCAGTCATTGACCATCTCTGAAAAAAGAGAATCTAACCATTGCCTTTTGACATTCAGCAGGATAACTCTGCAACTCTAGTTAGCTCCTCTCAGGATCAGTCATGATGGACAGATCATCAGGTGGTTGTGAAGCAAGGCCCTGCTTCACAGCTCCCTGTCGAAAGAGCAGAGCTTTGAAAACCAGTGCATCCAAATAAACCTGTTGGACTATAACCTGGTGTTGTGTGATTTTTAACTTTGTCCACCACAGTCCAACACTGACTCCTCCAAACGATGGACAGAGTTATCTTGAGGTACCTCTCTAACAGGACTGTGGGTGTGCCTCCACCACTGCAGCAGCTCACAAAAGCAGCTCCCTACCACTTTCTTGAGGGCAATTAAGGACAGGTAGGAAATTTTGACCCTCCTAGTGATGTCCACATCTCTGGATGAATTTTTAAAAAGCTACAGGCTAAATCATAGAAAACGTTACACTAAATAACATGAGAATTGCTTAACTGTACACTGGATAGCGTGCATGTAAACTTATATGCCAATTCTTAGGGTAAGACAGATTGCAATGGGATCGATCTTTGATGGAGCGCTGAGTCTCTGGATTCCTCAAAAGTGTTAAGTCATATTTATCGGTCAACTGAGCAGGCAAACTTGGTCTTGGGTTTGGTGTCTCGTTTAAAAGTGGCAAAGTTCGCAGAGCTTAGAAAATGTAAGTTATTCAAATTAAAGAGAGACCTGTTAATTGTGTGATTCGCATGTTTGAGTGCTAACTCTTACTCTCTCCGTGTAGCTGTCCATTTTGTAGTCGATTGTTGGGGCAAAATAGCAGTCAGTGGTCACCAAACAAACAAAGCTCCCGGCTCCTTCCCCTGCAGTCCACAGAATGTCAGAGAGTGCAGTTGCCAGTGCACTTTCTTGTCCTTTATGGTTCACTCCAAGCAGGCTGTGAGAGAATGCAGGAAAATGTAAGGCACCAGCTGCAATCACTCCAACTGTGACCAACAAGTAGCGGATGGTAACTGAAGGGTTAGTTACTACATGGGTGCTTTAGCACCTCAGAAACAGACAAAGTCAATCATTATTTGACTCAATGTTAATTATGCTGAGCTGGATTTTATCCTCTGGAGGCAGACCAGTAGATGAGCGATGTTGGTGGCAGGCATTGGGAGGAAAGCCCAACCACCTCTCTCCAGGATGGAATATTTTGCAATGTCAGGAATGCCTCAATGGTATGATCTCTTGCACAGAAGAGACGGGCACCTAATTAAAGCAATTTATTTACCACATCCCCCCCAGTTGGGAGAAGGTGCTTTTGCTTTGGCTGTCTGCCAGGTCACTCCCATTAGACGATGGGAGTGGGATTCCTGCTCCAATGCCCATCTTCCTCTCTCGCAGTAGTGCAGGTCAGTCCAGCAGCCTTGACGCTGCCTTGAGGCCATTCCTCTGGTTGCCTACCTATGCCTGGCGCATATCTGACCTTCAAGAGCACCTATTCCTCCTGCAGCCTCAAGATGCAACCCACTGTCTCCTTGCTCTGATTCTAACCAGGGGGACACTAACTAAGGATGGGCATATTTCTGGAGGTTTCACCGCATGACTTCCCATCTGTCCCTTCAAACAGTCTTTTTACGTTGCCCCCCCACTTGCCTTTGATATTTTTACCACCCAGTTAATCAAAATGATTATTGAAAATGAAAAAAGAAATGAGACATCACGATAAGACTGTAAGACTAAGGAGTAGAAATAGGCCATTCAGCCCATCAAGTCTGCTCCACCATTCAATGAGATCATGGTCTATGTTCCCCCTAATACCTCCTGGGGTCCTCCAAGGTTGAAGCATGACAATTACTTACAGAATTGAATATGAACAGACCTCTGAGCAGCTACACAGTAACTTGGCTTAGAGGGAGCATAGATCATAGATTTGGAGATGCTGGTGTTGGACTGGGGTGTACAAGGTTAAAAGTCACATATCACCAGGGTCATAGACAACAGGTTTATTTGGAAGCACTAGCTTTCTGAGTACTGCTCCTTCATCAGGTGGTTGTGGACACCGTTAGGCGTGGGGACACCTCCCACGGTGTACGCGGCAGGTACTCATGTGACTTGGCCAACATCGTCTATCTCATATGCTGCAGGCGAGGATGTACTGAGGCATGGTACTTTGGTGAGACCGAGCAGAGATTGCAGCAACGAATGAATGGACACGGCAGAACAATCAACAGACAGGAGTCTTCTCTCCCAGTCGGAGAACACTTCAGTGGCCCGGGACATTCGGCCTCAGACCTTCTGATGACCGTTCTCAAAGGCAGACTTTGGGACAGGCAACAACACACAGTGGCCGAGCTGAAGCTGATAGCCAAGTTCGGTACCCATGGGGATGGCCTCAACTGGGATCTTGGGGGTGACCCCAAGGTGACCCCATTGCACTATATATATACATACACACACAGATAGACGCACACTCACAGACAGACAGACAGACAGACACAGGCACAGACACGCACATACACATGCCCAAATACACATACACACACGCCCAAACACACACACGCATGCACACACACACAGATCCTCTCTCATACACAAGCTCTCTCTCATATGCTCATACATACACTCCCACACTCACATGCACCCTGTTACAGAGTTATACCCCTTTACACTCACACACATGCACACACTCTCTCACAGATACTCATAACAAGCCCCCCTCCCACCCCGCCACACACACCGAAATGCCCACATACACATAAGTTTGTGGGGTGAATTTGTACTTGCAGAATTATATTTTACTTTGCTCAAAAACTGCATGAAGCCATATAAGGTTCTGTAAATCCATTTTTTCAATTAGAATCAGTCTGAACATTAGGGAACAGACAGCCTCACACAGGGCACTTCACATCTTCAATGCATTATCTGGGCTGACATGACATCAATTGTTAAAGTTCACTTGACAATGTAACTTTGAAAAGGTTCTGCGATTTACATACGGAAGAACTGAAACCAACATGGTCATTCTAAAAGATGAGAGACTTAACAAACAATCCAGATCTTTTTCAATATATAAGTTCAGTTACTGTCAACTTTTGCTATAAATTCTGTGTCTTATGATCTTATACTCCACAACCACCTGATGAAGGAGCAGCGCTCTGAAAAGTAGTGCTTCCAAATAAACCTGTTGGACTATAACCTGGTGTTGTGTGATTTTTAACCTAGATCATGATTGATTTGATAATCCTTATCTGCACTTTCCTGCCTTTTCCCCATAACCCTTACCGATTAAAAATCTATCTCAGTCTTGAATATACTGAATGATCCAGCCTCCATAACTCCCTACAATAAAGAATTCCACAGACTGACTAACATTTGACACACAGATTTGACACACATCCCTGATGAAGAGCTTATGCACGAAACATTGACTCTTCTGCTCCTCGGATGCTGCCTGACCTGCTGTGCTTTTCCAGCATCACACTTTTCGACTTTGATCTCCAGCATCTGCAGTCCTTACTTTCTCCGAAAATCTTTTCCCTCTGTGTTGCTCAGAAGAGATTTCTATTTAATCCTTGGACATTGCAGTTAATACAGGAGGACTGATAATCTTATTTCTAATATATGTCTGTTTGAGATGTACTCCCCTGGGATATCCCTTGCACCCTCCAAAATACTGCAGGTGCTGGAAATCTGAAACAAACACAGACAATGCTGGAGAAACTCAGCAGGTCTGCCAGTATCTGTGGAGAGAGAAACAGAGTTGAAGACACATTTTCAGTCCCTGCTAGGTTTCTCTAGCCTTCCCAATGCTAGCTGCTTGCATGGTCCCTGCAGTATTCCCTTGGGCCTTAAGAAATGCCCCTAACTCAGCTGGGATCGAAACATCTCAAAACTCATTGAAAGCAACCAATAACATTTCAAAATTATTCTTGAACATTGACCAATAAGTCAAGATGAGAGCTTTATTTTACCATTTAATATTCTGGCTTTCCAATTCACTGTTTCTGGTGAACAGCAAGTACTTGAGAATATGTGCTTGCACAGCCATCTGAATAGACCTGATGCCGCCCTTCAAAAAGAATGAACAATTTTAAGAAACATCAATCTTATCAGCCTTGTTTTAACATATTGCAGTCCTACTAATCACACTTAAACATAACATTAGCTGTTTCCCGTGGATGGTGAGAATAGAACAGATGGACATGGTCCCAGAATAAGGAACGGGGCATTTAGGATTAAGATTCTCTACCCAGGGAATTTTAGAAGTTCTCTATCATAGAGGGCTGTGGAGAGTCAATTATCGAGTAGATTCAAGGCTGAATTCAATAGATTTCTGGAAACAATGACACCAAGGGATGTGGAGAAAAATGGTGTCAAGTCCACAATCTGTTTGAATGGACAGAGAAGGCCTGGTGAATCATGGAATCCCTATAAGGGGAAGCAGGCCATTCAGCCACCCTCTAAAGGGATCCCGCCCAGAACCACTCCCATCATTTCCCATGGCTAATCTACTTAACCTGTGCATCTTTGGACTGTGGGAAGAAACTGGAGCACCCAGAGGAAACGCACACAGGGAGAATATGCAAACACCACACTGTCACTCGAGGGTGAAGTTGAACCTGGGTTCCCTGGAGCTGTGAGGCAGCAGTGCTAACCACTGAGCCACCATGGTGATTGAAAAGCCTACTCCTGCTCTTATATCCAATATTGCTCCAGATAAATGGGTGCTTTTAGACTATCAAACCGCAACCTTTACCAACTGGATGACAAAACTTAATTGGAAATTCTGAAAAAAATTCTTTCTCAAAGAATGTGGAAGTTGACACTGCTGAAATGAATTGTATTTACGCAGTTAACAGGAAGTGCTTGAGTGCAAAGGGAATAGGTTGCAATGATAGATGTAGATGAGAAAAGATTGGAAGGAAATCAATAGAACAAAATTAATCAGCACAGGCTGGTTAAACTGAAGGATCTTGTGGCACAATAGGATTATCACTTTGGTTGTATCAGGCCTCTTTTAGAAATACATGTTGTAATTTAAGAGTTTTATTTGCCCATAAGCTGTCAGGAGTTAGGGTCAGTAGTCATGACAGAGTGTAAATCTGGCATTCTGAATCAATAGAAATGAAAATCAGGTATGTTCCTATAAAGGTGAGCAATCCATAATGCAAGTTAATGCTCAGGCATGAAGTTTAACATTTATTCTGGAGTCTACATTTGATAGCAGGAGACTTGGTAACATAGTGGTAATATCAGTGGGTTAGCATCTCAAGGCCCAAGCCAGTTATCTGGGGCCTGGGTTTGAATCCCATCATGGATGCTGGTGGTGTTTAAGTTGAGTACAGCTCTAACTGAATCTATATTTTTCTTTTTGGCAAAGAGCAAGCTACATTGACCTTATTTTAGAGGGGTTTTTTTGCTGTGAGATCCAGTGAGATTTCTCATCGTATCTTACCAAACGTGCCTCATTAACTGCCTACCCACTTGTGGAATCCGATAGTAGCCCCATACTTTCATCATCGTTCATAGAACAACTCATCATTTGCCCTGATGTCCACTGAAAATACAGTATCCTTTGCATCTGTACCATCTTTAAAAGGCCATGGTACACCTGGACATTCATTGGCACACAGCATTGCCCCTTACCAACAACATAATGGCACTGCAAACACCAAGCCACGCTACTCACGGCACATATGTGGCTTTGTTGGCACTCCCCATTCTCTCACCCTCACTGCTGTTTAACCACCTAGTTTACCTGTCCATAGCTACACGCTGTCTAAACGTTCCCTTGAAATCACTGCTACCCTGTCCTCAATGCCCATGGGCATATATCTGGTCTTTGTCCAGTAGAGGAACATCACATCTGGAGATCAATCAGACAATTCCAAATAGGAGTGTTAATTTACAGCTGGCAAAAATGAACTCAAACAAAATGACTGGAGGGGGCGGTTCACCCCCACAATGTAAATCAGGAGCTGCATCGTGAGCGATGACTGTTTTACATTCCATGATTGTCTGCTTCACCCAGCTCTGAGTGACTGGGACCGGGGTAGAGGAGGGTGGGCGGAGAGGGTTGCGGGGTTAGGGGTTGGGGCAGGATGTCAGTCAACTCCTGTCTGCCTTGTGGTGCTTGATGCTGCTGAGCTCTGGCATCCACAAGGAGAGCTTCCACGCCCTCAATCTCCACCTTCTCTTCCTTTTCGGATGACTGTTCCGCCTCCCCCAGCTCCCCAGCATCTAACATGTAACCGTGTTGTGAAACTTGAAAGGGTTCAGAAAAGATCTCCAAGGATGTTGCCAGGGTTGGAGGATTTGAGCTATAGGGAGGGGTTGAATAGTCTAAGGCTGTTTTCCCTGGAGCATTGGAGGCTGAGGATTAACCTTATAGAGGTTTATAAAATTATGAGGGGCATGGATAGGGTAAATAGGCAAAGTCTTTTCCCTGGGATTGGGAAGTCCAGAACTAAAGGGTTTAGGGTGAGAGGGGAAAGATATAAAAGAGACCTATGGGGCAACCTTTTCACACAGAGGGTGGTGCGTGTATGGAATGAGCTGCCAGAGGAAGTGGTGAAGGATGGTACAATTACAGCATTTAAGAGGCATTTAGATGGGTATATGAATAGGAAGGATTTAGAGAGATATGGACCAAGTGCTGGCAAATGGGATTAGATTGGATTAGGATATCTGGTCGGCATAGATAAATTGGATCGAAGGGTCTGTTTCCATGCTATACATCTCTATGACTCTATGATGTCACCTCACTTCCTGCTCCAGTTGTGCCAGGCACAGCACACTGTCTGGATTCCAGTGGTGGTTTCTCTGACCCCTAAAGCCAGACTGGTGAAAGCAGTGGAACCCCACCATCTTCTCCATCTTGGGGCTTGCCCAAGGCATAGGCAGCATTGCATCTGTGCTGGGGGTTACACAATGGTCTTGTGAGGCATGGTTGCAGTAGGTACCCATCATTCCCCAGTAACCAGCCTTGCAAAGACACCTGGACGCTCAAACCCAGCAGGAACATAACAGTTCTCCAGGATGTAGGAGTTCTGGCAGCTGCCAGGGGAGTGGGCACACACCTTCAGGACGTGGAAACGGTGATCACAGATCACCTGGATATGAATGGAATGGAATCTTTTCCTGCTGATGAATTCCACGGTGTTGTATTACTGCGCTCTCAGAGGTTTCCTCCCACAATCCAAAAATGTGCAGGTCAGGTGAATTTGCCATGCTAAATTGCCCATAATGTTAGATGAAGGGGTAGATGTAGGGGAATGGGTCTGGGTGGGTGGCGGGTTGGTGTGGACTTGTTGGGCCAAACTGCCTGTTTACACACTGTAAGTAATCTAATCTAACCTACGGCCCGGGCTGCAGCACTGACCTTGTCATGGGGAAACAAAGTGAATCAGGACCTTCACAGGAAGAGGATGGTCCTCCACTTCCACAGGACTCAGGTCATTCAAGTACACAGCCTGGATTACCACTGAGACTTGCCCACCCCCAGGAGAGGGAGAATGGGCAGTTCCTGCTGTGGGCCCTCCATATCCTGAGGAAACCTATGGTTGTGACTCCTTCCAGAGCACCTCATTCTCCATGGTGTCCTGCTCTTGATGCTGGGATTGGGGTCAGCCCTGCTCCTCCTGCATCCATCTTCTTAGCAAGACCCACACAGAGACTAACATCCCAGAAGGAACTGCCTGGTCATCAGCTACCCCTTCTGAACCTCCCCTTTTACCCCACACTACACCAAAAGCCTCCAGCTATTCTCTGTGAGTCATGACATTACATGTTAATGATGCCCCTCTATGCTCCCCTGGAGGAAGATATGGTGTTCACCATTTCCAATGTATCGTACCCTCCGATGCTATTCGGCCCACCCTTTGTGCACCTTGAGATGCCCTACATCACTGTCCTTGTTTCCACCTCCACAATCATACCTGCTTCCTCACCTCCAGTCTTGACCACCCCACACTTAATGCCCCAAGCTCCCCCCAACTCAATCCCCCACCCTCCCCACACATTTTAGCAGTAATCCCCCAACTACCCCTTTCAGATACCCTCTGTACTTTTCTGTATGGACCCTCTGAGGGCTACATTCACCCCAAACCACAAGCAGCTTATAGACATGACTCAGCTGAGCCCTGAGCAGTTTGCTCACACATGCTACTGCCTGCATGCTGGCCGTATAGGACTGACTGCTGCTCACTGCCCAGATCGTACAGAGACGGATCAGTGGGCAAGCTGCCGGACTGTGCCTGTGAATGATGGCAACAGGACCTCTTGACCCGACAGTGTCCTCTCCCCACCCCAACTGGACTGAGGGCTAAACCCCAGCTGGTTTCTGACACAACCATTTGGTGCCATGTATTTGCCACACAGGCAGATGGTACACGTTGAGGGGGCGGTCAGGTTGACTCCTCGAATGCCGTTCATACAGACATCCAACCTCTGGATGGGACCCTAGTAACTAGCAAGACAAGTAGCCCATCTGTGAGTCAGTGTGAAAGAGCACAATATCAATAAGGCACTACTGATTGCCTTTGGCTCTGGTGGAAGTGCTAACAGGAAAGACACAATAGGACAAGGCCAGGCATGGAGGCTGCACACCGGCAGGTATGCGCTATGTAAGGATAGTAAATGAACATCACTGACATGCAGTCTGTTTCAAGTCACATGTTGGGTGTCTGTCCCTGCTTTCAAAGAATCCTTACAGCTATAGAACATAGAACAAAGAACATTACAGCGCCCTTTGGCCCTCGATGTTGTGCCAACCTGTGGAACCAATCTGAAGCCCATCTAACCTACACTATTCCATTTTCCTCCATATGTTTTTCCAATGACCATTTAAATGCCCTTAAAGATGGCGAGTCTACTGCTGTTGGAGGCAGGAGGTTCCACACCCCACTACTGCCCTTACTGCAATCTTTTGTTTCGTTCACTCACAGAATGTGGGGCAACATTTGTTGCCCATCCCTAATTGCCCAGAGGGCAGTTAAGAGTCAACCACATTATTGTGGGTCTGGAGTCACATTTGGGCCAGACCAGATAAGGATGGCAGATTTCCTAAACGAGTTTTTCCCAACCATCGACAATGATTTTCTGGTCATCTTTGGATACTTAATCCCAGATTCTTTATTGAAAAATTAAATTCCACCATCTGCTGTGGCAAGATTTGAAGCCAGGTCCCCAGTAAAATAACCGAGTTTCTGGATTAAAAGTCTAGTAAAAAAAAAAACCCACTAGGCCACTGGCTCCCCAATGCTGGTACTCTGTTAATGAAGCAGACTACAAATGGATTGGAACGGTGCCATAATGGTTGTAAGGGCTAGCAGTTGTCATATGCCAATGTCTCTGGATAAGAAAGGGTGTGAGTGGTTGGTGTCTGAGGATCCTGCCTTGATTCATGCCATTTGGTGGTGGAAAACATGGAGCCCCCCTCCACCCCACCCCCCACCCCCCAAAAAAAGTTACCAGGTACCCACTCAAAGTTACATGATGAGATTTCTCAATATCCAGCTTGTTTGGTGCATTTGGATAAGACATTTATCAAGCTCTAAGCCCTCTGAACTGGCAATTGCTGCTGATGGAGCAAATTGTTCCTGATGTTGAGAAAGAGTTAGATTTCAAGTGAGATTCTGCCTTAAGTCTCAGCATAGTTCACGTTGCCTGAAGATTCTGCCCCACGTCTCAACAGTGCTGGACTCAAATTCTCATTGATTGCTCTAAAACTCTTTCAGTTAGGAAGGGAAGTCTGTCCTATGTGTGACTCCAGACCCACAGCAAGGTAATTACAATTAGGATCCCTCCTGTGTGGAAACAGACCATTTGACCCACCAAGTCCACCCCAACCCATTCCCCTGACTAATGCAGCTAGCCTACACACCCCTCAACATTATGGGCAATTTGGCATGGCCAATTCACCTAACCTGCACATAGAATATGCAAACTCCACACAGACAGTCGCCCCAGGCTGGAATCAAACCCAGGTCCCTGGTGCTGTGATGCAGCAGTACTAACTACTGAGCCACCGTGCCACCTTTAATGGTCTCTTAGCTGCCCTCTGAAATAGCCTAGCAAGCTGCTCAGGTCAAGGGCAATTAGGGATGGAGCAACAAGTGCTGAGTATGACAGCGGCACCCAAATTCCATGTCAGAATTCTTTGTTCTAAATTGTGGATGATAGTTTAGCTTTATGACTTTAGACATGGTAATGGGTTTCTGTGTGTGGAGACACATGGATGACCCCAATAAAACCAATTGATTTTGAACAATTTTACTCACCCTCTCTGCCTCCAGGGCATATGCCAGATCTGAATAGGGATCTCGGAATTTAAAGTGGGATTTCTTCCATTCATAACTGAAAACTTGAAATGCTGTTCCAAACAGAATCTTCCGTAGTGCCTATGTGGAAAAGAAATCGCTGGTCATAATGCAGCAATTGTACAGAAGTAGCGGAGATCCATTTACACCTGGGGCCTGGATTTTCACTCCTGGGTCGGGAGTGAAGATCTTGGATGATTCCCAACTTTGCAAACCTGAACTGGATAATTGGTGAATTCTCGTTCTGAGCAGGTCTGAGCAATTCTTGTTCTTAGCTAAGTTAAAGGAAGGCAATGGCCTAGCGCTATTAGCACTAGACTGTTACTCCAGTGACCCAAGTAATGATCTGGGGACCTGGGTTTGAATCCCACCATGGCAGGTGGCATAATTTGAAGTCACTTAAAAAAAATCTGGAATTTAAGAGTCTTACAATGACTGTGAATCCATTACTGATTGGTAAAACCCATCTAGTTCACTAACGTCCTTTAGGAAAGGAATCTACCTCCTTACCTGGTCTAGCCTACATGTGGCTCCAGATCCACAGAATTATAGTTGACTCTTAATTGCCCTCTGGGCAATAAATGCTGGCCTGGCCAGTGCTGCCCTCATCCCATGAATGAATTTAAAGAAAGGCTGTGTTGCCAGATGCAGTGCTGAACTGGCAGGCTGGCCTTCTTTGGTACACTGATCTGTGTCGAAATTTGAAAAAAAAACACTTTGAATCATAAAGCTGTTCTCGCCAACTACACATTTCCTATATCCCTTCCCTGCCAAAGCATGCTACATCATGTGGCCAACTAAATCTCATGGCCCTCATATCTTCCATTCTAACCTATGACCTACCACCCATCCCCTGAACCTTCATGCCAAAGTATGCCCTTCTATCTATCACAATGGCTTTATAGCCTGATGCCAAAACTTGCCTCCTCCATACCTTTTATCTTTACAGTTACCATGCCAACTCACCCTGTATCTATCAAGGACAGACATCAGGACCCTTGCTAAGATTATTTGGAGTGACGAGGTGCCTACTAATGAATTCACTACTGCAAAGTAAAGCTACTCTCATGGCTAAACAGAAACACCGCATTTAATTTCCTTCAATCCATTATAAGAACAAACCGATCCATTTTAAGAACAAACAATTGCAAATCATAATTCCACTTTAATGAGTGCACCATCACTGGGAGCTGTCATTGAAACTGTGTACTGACAAACACCCCATTGTAATAATGAAGGGTTGTGAAATCCGTCATGCAAATCAGTCCTGTAATTATAGCCCTGAGGATTATGTTAATAAACTGAATTAAATAGTAAGCACTGATTTTTTTAACAGGGCAGACATTTCTTAAAATAGTTAAAGGGCAGAAGTTTGAAATGCCTTGTTTCGATATCTCCTTTGACAGTTCTGTTGACAGTTCCCTTTTACAGTTCCCTTTACAGCTTCAATGAGCTTGACAGTTTCAATGTGTTTATTCACTTTTTACACACATACATGTCTATTTTTAGCAGTCCTAAGAGCATCTTACCATTTGCAAAGGGCAGCATCCCTCACTCAAAGGGCACCTGACTTCTCCAAATGTGTCCTGGAACCAGCTCCAAAAGAGTACCTTCTTCTCCAGGATGGTATCCTACATCTCCAAAGGTTTCTGTCACTTTTAGATCCTCTATTACCACCTATAATAATTGTCTAATTCACATTTCAACCTCCCAATAGTGAAAATCAGTTTTAACACGTGCAATTTCTTTCTTGAATCAGGGACATGGAAATTAGCATCCACCCCAAATACACCCTTCCTTGTGAAAATGGTAGGTGCTGTGTTCAGAGCAGCATTCTGTCCTCCTCCAATTTTTGCAAGAATTGAGAATTACTCTGTCTTTAGTAAAATTTAGGGCCCAGTTTCCAAACCCAAGATACTAAATCAATTAGCTAGCATATGAACAATAGGCCAAATGGCATCCTTCTTTGTCAGCCACGGCATGTTTGATAAAACACTTTCACTCCCAAGGCAAAAGTTCAAGTCCCACTGCAATTTGAGAAAAAAAATCTCTAAAAGCTGACACTGAGTACTGAGGACATGTTACATCATCAGAGGTGCCATCTTCCAGATAAATCAATAAACTGGGGACCCTCAAAAGTAAAACAAAAAAATTCCATAGCACAGTTATGAAGAAGAACAGGGGGAGACCGGTCAATATTTATTCCTCAACCAACATCATAAAGGCAGCTTATCCAGTCTTTACCACATTGTGCTCAATGTGGGGGCTCTTCAGTGTGCAGACGGGCAGCTGCATTTCCCATATTACAGTGATAATGACATTGCGAAATAAATCGGAAACTGAAATTGTAGTCATGATGTGGACGTGCCGGTGTTGGACTGGGATGTACAAAGTTACAAATCACACGACACCAGGTTATAGCCTAACAGGTTTCATTAGAAGCACTAGCTTTCGGAGTGCTGCTCCTGTCAACCACCTGACGAAGGAATGTCGCTCCGAAAGCTAGTGCTTCCAATCAAACCTGTTGGACTATAACCCGGTGTTGTGTGATTTGTAACTTAATCTAACCCCATCAGCATATCCCTCTAGAACTTTATTTTGTCATGTACTTACACAACTCACACTTCACTGGTTCAGTATGATTGAACTCTGACAGGAAGGAGGGTGACCAACTAGAATCAGCATTGGGCACACTTGGCTGTTTTGAAGCTACACCCACTAGTTTTGAATGAATTCAGACTTTTAATGTTGCTGGGATCCATCTCACAGAGTAAATTGGTGTGGCTGGAAAACCAAACATGTTGGTACACTGTGCATTCACTTCATGGAATTACAGAGCAGCGATAGAGGCCATTTAGTCCATTGTACTCATGCTAGCTCTTTAAAAGAGGTATCCCTTGCTTCTCCCTGTAGCCCAATAAGTTAACCTTCTTCAAATATAGGGAGAGGCTGAATAGGCTGGAGCTATTTTCCCTGGAGCATCAGAGGCTGAGGGCTGACTTTATAGAGGTAGTTGTTAATTTTTACTTTAAATAGTGACTTCAGGGATAGTTCTTTACCTCTTGAATTTTAACAGTTATATCATTTCTGTATTGCAAGTTTAAATTTGGGGGGTTGGGTGGGGTGTGATGGTTGGGAACAATAAGGTAACAGCCAAGGTCTTTTCCCTGGTGTAGGGGAGTCCAAACCTACATGGCATAGGGTTAAGGGAGAGGAAAGATTTCAAAGGGACCTAAGGGACAACTTTTTCATGCAGAGGGTAGTGCATGTATGGAACATGCTGCCAGAAGGAGTGGTGAAAGCTAATACAATTACATTTAAAAGGCATCTGGATGGGTACATGAATAGGAAGGGTTTAGAGGGATATGGGCCAAATGCTGGCAAATAGGACTAGATTAATTTAGGATATCTGGCCGGCATGGACGAGTTGTACAGCTGTACAGCTGTTTCCATGCTGTACAGCTTTAAGATTCGATATATCTAAGACTGTTTTGAAAGTTACCACTGGATCTGCCCAGGTGGGCGGTGTATTCCAGATCACAGCAAGTTTCAAAGAAAGGTTCTCCATTCTCTACCCCTTTAATTCTGAAGCAGTTGCACAGATAGGTTAATGATCAGTCTGTAAGAAAATGTGAAAGATCAATCCTGCAGCATGCTGTTTCAGATTCTGCTTTGCTCATGACTAATTGTCGAACCAGCATGCTAGCTCCAGAGAAATACTGAACTGGAGAGCAAATCCTGGTTGCACTTCAAGATGGACGCACTGTATAAGGGCTTAATGTTATTCTAACATTTCTAATTGACTGTATCATGCACAACTGTGTAACACAATAGCTGCTGTTGTTTCAAGATGACTGTACCATGCATAGTGATAGAAATAGTTGCACTGACAGCTCTGAGATATTATTTTGCTAGGTTTTCATTCTCTGATTGCACATCCACACAAAAAGGATCTTGAAATTATAATAAATGTTCCTATCTGCACTTCAGTGGGAACTGAATGCACTGCAAAGAGCCTCTGAGGCAGACTGAACATTGACTAAATCGGGGAACAGGTTGAAAATGAAGGAATGCTAAGATAGCAAGGAAATATTTGTGGGTGCCGGGTATCAGTGGTAGGGCCCTGCTTACACTGCAGATTGAGTACTTGACAGGGTGGACAAAGAGTCCGCTAAAGTTGTTCGATTTTTGCAGATAATTTGAAAGCATGGGGATTTTCACACAGTTTTTTTCAGTCTTCCTCTGTAATGCTTCTCTGTAGGTAGCACTTATCTCCAAGTCAGAATGTTCTGGGTTCAATTCCCACTCCAGAGCTAAGGTTTAGTTGAAGTATTTACTGTGAAGAAGTTTGAAGCTGGTAAAGGGGATGCTAAAGAGAATTGAAATGACTGGCTGTAGAACCCAAGACAAGACAACCTCAGACAGGGATCTGATGACACTGATTGCAAGAATGTGGCAGTCATTTCCAGTTCAATCACACTTTTCCAGCGCCACACTTATTGACTTTGATCTCCAGCATCTGCAGTCCTCACTATCTCCCACTTATAAAGTGTCCCTTCTCTGTCGTTTCTTTCTCCAGAAGAAATAAAATAAATTATTTTACAAAGCAATTGCCACTGGCCACTTCCATAACCTCTCTCATAATGTACTTAATGAACCTGTCACTTTCATAACTCAGAAACATTCAAGTGAGTTTCTTTCCTCATCTTTGTCAGCTGAAAGTACAGGAAGTCCACACAGACAGTGGCCCAAGGTGGAATTGAACCCAGGTTTTGGATACTGTGAGGTAGCAGTGCAAATGTCTGAGCCACCATGCTACACTGAAGTTGCTATACATCCTGAAGGTCTGAATGAAGAGCTCTCAATGTACTGGGGGCATATCAACGCCCAGAAATTGAATTGCACCAGCTCTGTGTAAATAATTAGCAAATAGTGCAATCACGTTTATTTCATGTCGCACCCACAAGTGGGCGGCATGGTGGCACAGTGGTTAGCACTGCTGCCTCACAGCGCCAGAGACCGGGGTTCAATTCCCGCCTCAGGTGACTGTCTGTGTGGGTTTCCTCCGGGTGCTCCGGTTTCCTCCCACAATCCAAAAATATGCAGGTTAGGTGAATTGGCCGTGCTAAATTGTCCGTAGCGTTAGGTGAAGAGGTAAATATAGGGGAATGGGTCTGGGTGGGTTACGCTTCGGCGGGTCGGTGTGGACTTGTTGGGCCAAAGGCCTGTTTCCACACTGTAAGTAATCTAATCTAAATTTGCTCTCAGCCAAGCCAACCCATTCAAATCCCACATTATCACTTACGTGGCTGCTTTTCTCAAATGAAGCAGAAATCTGCGGATACTGGGAGCTCCACTGGACTTGAAATGTTAACGCTCCACAGGTACTGCCAGATCTGCTGAGTTTCTCTGGCATCCTCTTTTCTTTGTTTGATTTACTTGTATTGTATTCTTTCACAGGATGAAGGTGTCACGAGCTAAGCTGGCTTCTACTGAATAGAAAGGCTTTGCTAGGCCATTTCAGAGATCAGTTCTGAGACAACCACATTGTTGTGGGTTTGGAGTTCCATGTGCACAGACAAGCTGATAAACTTACCGAATAGAGCATTTGTGATTAATGGGTTTTAACAAAAAAATTGAAGATGGGTCTATAGTCACCATTACTGAAACCAGTTTATTAATTTACTGACACTAATTAATTAATTGAACTCAAATTCCACCAAGCACCATGGCAGGATTTGAGCAGTGCATCCAGGACAAAGCAGCCCGCTTGATTTGGTACCGCACCTACAAACATTCACTCCCTCCACCATCAACGTTCAGTAGCAGCAGTGTGTATTATCTATAAGATGCGCTGCAGAAATTTGTCAAAAATCCTTAGACAGCAACTTCCAAACCTATGACCACGACCATCTAGAAGGATAAGGGCAGCAGATACATGGGAAAACCACCACATGCAGATTCCCCCCCAAGCCACTCATCATCCCTGACTTGGAAATATATCACCGTTCCTTCACTGTTGGTGGGTCAAAATCCTGGAATTCCCTCCCTGATGACATTGTGGATCTACATATAGCACATGGACAACAGTGGTTCAAGAGGGCAGCTCACCACCCCCTTCTCAAGGGTGACTAGCGATGGGTAATAAACCCTAGCCCAGTCAGCAATGCCCACATTCCACAAATTAATTTTAAAAATTTAAAAACAAAGAAAAACACTGGTTTATTACCAGGAAGGTGTAAGTTTATGGGACGTTAGAGGAATAATGGCATCTCTGAGTACAAGTATGGAGATCACTAAACATGATGTCACATGATATCAAGGCAATAAAAACAAAGCAAACCAGTCTTTTTTTTCATTCATGGAATGTGGGCATTGCTGCCTAGGCCAGTAATTATTGCCCATCCCTAATTGCCCAGTGGGCAGTTAAGAGTCAACCACATTTTCCCTGGAGCATTGGAGGCTGAGGGGTGACCTTATAAAATCATGAGGAACATGGATAGGGTAAATAGACAAGGTCCAGGACTAGACGACATAGGTTTAGGGTGAGATGGGAAAAATATTAAAAGGACCTAAGGGGCAACCTTTTCACGCAAAGGGTGGTGCGTGTATGGAATGAGCTGCCAGAGGAAGTGGTGGAGGCTGGTGCAATTACAGCATTTAAAAGGCATCTGGATGGGTATATGAATAGGAAGGTTTAGAGGGATATGGGCCAAGTGTTGGCAAATGGGACTAGATCAATTTAGGATATCTGGTTGGCATGGATGAGTTTGACCATAGAGTCTGTTTCCATGCTATTCATCTCTATGACACATTGTTACCAATCTGGAATCACATGTAGGTCAGGCCAAGTGAGGAAGACAGATTTCCTTCTGTAAACGTCATTAGTGAAACAGATGGATATTTTTCCAACAATCAACAGTGGTGTCATGATTTTCATTAGACTTTTAATTACAAACTTTGTATTGAATTCAAATTGCACCATCTGCCATGGCAGGATTTGAACCTGTATCCCTGGAACATAGCCTGAGTTTCTGGATAACTAGGCTAGCGATAATACCACCAGGCCATTGCCTCCCCACTAAAGCTTGCTTAGACCATCACTGTTGGGTACAATTCTTGCCATTTTACGCATGATCACAGAGGCAGTGCAGGGGGTGCAGAGAAGATTTACAAGAATGATGTCAGGAATAATTAACAGTGCAGATATTTTTCTTGAACAAAGAAGACTAGAGGAGATAACCTGCTGAAGGTTTTTAAACCATGAAGTGGGAGTTTGGGAGTCATTGCTCTGGAGAAGTTAGCTTGAACTACCTTATGGTACAGCTGCAGTCCATCCATTGAAGGAACACCCCAGTGCTGTTGGGAAGGTCAGGATTTTGGCCCAGCAACATTGAAGGAATGAAATATAAATTTAAAAGAGGATAGTGTGTGGCTTGCAGAAGAATTTGCAGATGGGGTGTTCCGGGGTATGGAGCTCTGTTGGCTCCATACCTCTCTATGCGGGAAGGCTGTTGTTATAGCAACTGCTGCCTAAAGGAACCTTGGTAAGTCACTACAGTGCATCATGTAGACGGTACACACTGCTGCCCCTGTGGGGAAGGAAGTAAATGCATAACGTGGTGGATGGGGTATTAATCTAGCGGGCTGCTTTATCCTGGATGGTGTCAAGCTCTTTGAGTATTGTTGGAGCTACACCCATCCAGGGAAGTGAGGAGTATTCCATCACCACTCCTGACTTGTGCCTTGTAGATCATGAACAGGCTTTGAGGAGTCAGGAGGTGACTTACTCGCCTCAGAAGTCCCAGTGTTTGACTTGCTCTTGCAACCATGGTACATATATATGGTAGTTTAATTTCTGGTGACTAGAAACCAACAGGATGGTGATAGTAGGAGATTCAGTGTGGTGGTGCATTGAAATCAAGGGGAGATGGTCATTGTCAGGCACTGTGTGGCATGAACGCTACTTGCTGCTAATCTGCCCAAATGTGGATGTTGTCCAGGTCTTGTTGCATATGGACATGGACTACTACAAAATTTAGAAGGTCACAAATGGTACTGAATATTGTGCAATAATGTTATGAGAGAGGCAAGATTATTGATGAAGTAGGTCGAGATGGTTGCGTCCAGGATACTATCCTGGGCAATTTCTGCTGCAATGCCCTGGGACTGAGATGATTGATCCACAACTATTTCTCTTTGCAATCCATATAACTAAGACCACAAGACACTGAAGCAGAAGTAGGCCATTTGGCCTATCCAGTCTGTTCTGCTATTCAATGAGATCATGGCTGATCTGAAAATCCTCAACTCCATTTTCCTGCCTTTTCCCCATAACCATTGATTCCCTTCCTGATTGCAAATCTACCTCTGCATTGAATATACTCAAGGATCCGGCCTCGACAGCCCTCTGCAGTAAAGAATTCCACAAGTTCACTCCACTCTGAGAGCAGAAATTCCTCCTCGTCTCTGTCTTAAATGGGAACTCTGCTCTGAGACTATGTCCTCTGGTCTGAGATTCTCACACATAAGGAAGCAAGCTTTCCACATCCACCCTGTTAAGTGCCCCTGCCTGGTGTATATTCTGTGCCCATGCCAATTTCTACAACATTACACTGCTCACATCAGCTATTGGGGCAAACAACAGAAGCATGTCTTTGGGAAACCTGAATTTGGAACCCGTATCTACAAAACAGTGCCACATCTAAAACTTCTGCTAATGCTTCATGGACATTGAGTGACTTCTCTCCATTAATTCAGTTTCATGACTATTCTTCACAGATGCTCCTAGACATTGCTTGATTCTGTGAACCAATGACATAGCATGCCAAGAGCAGAAATCTCAGATTATTCTTCCCCTTCTTGCTCTCCGTGGCACTGCTCCAGATTGGATTTGTCCTCTTGCTCACTGACCCATCAGAAAAGCATGTCGGACTGTCATAACATTTTCGTTGTTTGGGCACTGTCATTAAAATGACATTTTGGCTACTTACACATGCTTTCCTTGGACGAAGACGACTGGGGAATAATTAACCAGTATCTCGCTTTGACATATTATATTTTTAAAGGGAAACATGAAGACAATGAACTCTCAACCCTCTTTTGTCTGGTCGAATCTATTGTAGGCTCCGCGCCACGAAGTGATATTTCATTGAGACCGAGATTACGTTTCATCCTTTGTTAAAATGTGATTCAGTTTCAACCACAATTGAAGAAAAGTGCTCAGGATGTATTGGCTTACCACTGCTGTCTCCAGTGTGATGGGCAGGCCGCCTAAGTTCGAAGATACAACAAACGCTTTTGGGACACAATATGGGACACTGAAGGTGGTGAAGTGACTACGAGATGTGATGCTTCTGGACTGAGGTGTTCCTGCTCCATCTTTACTCTCATCCTCAACCTTACGGCTGTCTGGATACTTCTATTTAAGAACAGAATAAATTAGTTCTAACACAGGTATCTCATCTAAGTCTTACTTGATAATGGTTTTACAGAAAGCAATTTAATGTGAGTTTCAAAGGAAATTAACAGAGGGAAAAAAATAATTGCGACAGTCAAGTTAAATTGAGTTATACTTACATTCTGGTTCCTTATAACTTCCTCCTGTAATATCTCAATGTAATTCTGTGTTGAACAACCTGCAGTTATCTTAGCTTGCAATACATCATCATGCAATTCCATAGAAAAAAAGGGTAAAAGAGAATCACGACCCAGGGATGATGGGCTTCAGTGTGATAGGTGAAATCTAGACAGATGCTCTATTCTTTGTCTCTCCCATCCCATGCTGTACCAGACGAAGACAGCAAGCATCTGAGCTCCAGCCTATCTCATCATTCACCTTAGAACTGAATTTTTAATGATAATCCATGGGGAGAGAAAAAAAAAGTGCCGGATATCACAAGACATTTGCAATCAAAAATACTTTGCTTTCCAAAATCTGCAAGGAATCCATCGATTATTTTATCACTGAGACCAAATGATCGGTGTGTCTCACAAATGACGAGATTTGCTTCGAGACTGCTTTACTAACTTCCATTTTTCAAACAAATTGAATTGTTAAAATGAAAAATCATTGCTTTTCTTTGTGCCCTCGCACTCAGCCACTTAACTCAAACAGCTCAGTTCACAATCCTTGCTGCCACTCTGAGTACAGTACTAGTGCACTGTCTGAAGAGCCATTTTCAGGTGAGGTCCCTCTCAGCTGGTCATAAAACATTCCCTGGCATAACTTCACAGAAGAACAGGGAAATTCTCCCTGGTGTCTCCACCAATATTGATTTTTCAATTAACATAGCTATCGAAAACAGATACTTGGTTGACCATCGTGCCTGTTGGATATGCTGTGGACCAAGTCATTACAACTTGTGATAGATTACAACAGTGAAGTAACTTTCAAGAGCACTTTACTGCCTGTTATGATCGGAGATGCAGGTGTTGGACTGGGGTGTAGAAAGTTAAAAATCACACAATGCCAGGTTATAGTCCAACAGGTTTATTTGGAAGCACAAGCTTTTGGAGTGCTGCTCCTTCATCAGGAGGCAGAGCTCTGAAAGCTAGTGCTTTCAAATAAACCTGTTTGACTATAACCTGGTCTTCTGTGAATTTTAACTTACTGCCTGTTGTCATTCCCATTGGATACAGAGAACAGGCAAGTGTCAAAATGCTCATTAAAAAGAATTCAAATATTTGCAATGATGAAATGATTGGTCGCTTTGTTGTGGGGGTGATATAACACTTGGTTTAGATTAGATTAGATTACTTACAGTGTGGAAACAGGCCCTTCGGCCCAACAAGTCCACACCACCCCGCCGAAGCGCAACCCACCCATACCTTTACATTTACCCCTTACCTAACACTACGGGCAATTTAGCATGGCCAATTAACCTGACCTGCACATTTTTGGACTGTGGGAGGAAACCGGAGCACCCGGAGGAAACCCACGCAGACACGGGGAGAACGTGCAAACTCCACACAGTCAGTCGCCTGAGGCGGGAATTGAACCCAGGTCTCTGGCGCTGTGAGGCAGCAGTGCTAACCACTGTGCCACCGTGCCACCTAGGTTGTTGTATTACAGGGACGTTGTTCCCTCACTAAGGAGGGGACTGAAGAAGGTTATGAGGAGTTAGCCAGGAATGGAGTATTTCAGCTATGAGGATAGGTTGGATTGATACAATTATTTCTGAGGAGGCTGAGGTGACTGTATAAAATGAGGATGGATCTAGAAGAAGTGATAGGTATAGTCTGTTTCCTCATCAGAAAGGTAAATAAACAAGGAAAAGAGATTTATAATAATTGGCAGGAGAAATAGAGGAGATGCTTTTTCAACTCAGAGTGTGCTGGGGATCTGGAACTCTCTGCCGAAAGTTTTTAAAAAGTACTTAGAGGTGCACTTGAAGTGCCCTAATCTTCAGCGCAAGGGAGCAAGGACCAGACAGTGGGACTGGGATGGATAGCTCTTTATCAGACAGCATGGATGTAATGAAGGGAATCCTTTGCCTTTTATCAATTTTCTAAGTTTCAATTGAGATGTCTTCAAACACTCACCTTTACCACAGTGTCTTTGAACTGTAATCTGCAAATCAAAACAAATATTAAAATTCAGAATCAAAAACCACAACCTTCCTTCAAAGATTTTTTCAATGCCTTGTTGCTGCATGATTGGCTACAGGAAGGAGAGAGCAAAACGATTTTAAATTGAGGGACAAAACCGTATACAGGTACTCCAGATTTATCCTCACTATTACCCTGTACAACACTTGCCTATTTTAAACTCTGACCCCCTAGCAATAAAGGTCAAAATTTCATTTGCCTTCTTAATTACTTGCTGCAACAGTTGTTAAAATTAACTTAAATTTTTATATCTTTAAATCTTAAAAACCTTTAAATGCAGCAAGTGTTTATTATTTACAGTGCTGTTGGGTGAATGGGCAAATACTGGGAGTCAGGCGACAGGAACTTTCTGCTTTTCATAGAATCATACAGGACAAAAGTGACCTTTCGGTCCATTGAGTCCATACTCTCAAAAGCATTCCACTTTCTACACAAGTCCCACTTGCCCACACAAGGCCCATAGCCTTGAAAGCTATGACGTTTTGAGAGTTTGTGAGGTTTCTTGTCTCAATTAGACTCCCCAGGCAGTGTATTCCAGACCCCCACCAACATCTGGGTGAAAAGATCTTTCCTCAAATTCCCCCCCAAACCTCCTGTCTTTCACTTTAAAATGATGTCCCCTTGTTGTTGATCCTTTGACAGCTACTTTCCAATCACCTTGTCCATGCCCCTCACCAACTTATACACCTCTCTCAGGTCCATCCTCAAACTTCTCTGCTTCAAAGAAAAAGGCCTGAGCTTATCCGGCCTCAGCTGAATTGTTCCATCCCAGGCAGCATCCTGGTGAACCCCCGAGTGCACAAGCTTTATTGTAAGTAGGGCCATGAACCTTTAACCTCCCACACATTTGACAGTCAGCACTTGTAACAATACCACACTTCCCATTGCAGCACTGAAAACACCAAGTTACTCAACATGGGACCAGCCAGATGGATTCACCTGAACAGGTCAGTGTCTGAGTTCCTTCGGGGATGCTTTGCTTATGTGGCTAGGAGGGCCTTAAACTAACAATTCAAATCAATTTGAACCATCTGGGGGTGGAGGGGGGTGGCGTGGGTGGAGGGTAAATAATTTCAATGGGGCAAGAGTGGATCTGGGCAAGATAGTTAGGGCAGGAAAAACTTCAATGGTCACATAGAGTCATCAAGATATACAGCACGGAAATAGCACCTTCAGTCCCAACTTGTCCACGCTGACCAGATATCCTAACCTAATCTAGTCCCATTTGCCAGCACTTTTTCCATATCCCTCTAAACCCTTCCTATTCATATACCTACCCTGAGATAAAGACCTTGGCTATTCACCCTATCCATGCCCCTCACGATTTTATAAACTTCTATAAGGTCACCCCTCAGCCTCTTATGCTCCAGGGAAAATAACCCCAGCCTGTTCTAAAAGGAAGGTAAAGGATGTGTTGAATACCCAAAAGGAGATTTACACTTGGAGGCAAGGGCATACCTGAGATGTGAAATGAATAGTTTGCATTTGTGTTGACCAAAGAGAAAGTTGTTATCCAGCCTATGGTGATAGGACAGGGAACTCAGTTACCGGAAGAGGAGATCAAAATTGATAGGGCAGAGTTTTTGGATGGAATACTGGTACTTAATGATAGAATAGTGAAGAAGGTGTTTGGTATGCTTTCCTTTATTGGTCAGAGTATTGAATACAGGAATTGGGAGGTCATGCTGTGGATGTACTGGATATTGGTTAGGCCACTGTTGGAATATTGTGTGCAATTCTGCTCTCCCTCCTATCGGAAGGATGTTGTGAAACTTGAAAGGGTTCAGAAAAGATTTACAAGGCTCTTGCCAAGATTGAGGGTTTGAGCTACAGGGAGAGGTTGAATAGGCTAGGGCTGTTTTCCCTGGAGTGTAGGAGGCTGAGGTTTGACCTTATGGAGGTTTATAAAGTCATGAGGAGCATGGATAAAGTAAATAGACAAAGTATTTTCCTTGATTGTGGGAGTTCAGAACTAGAGGGCATAGGTTTAGGATGAGAGGAGAAAAATTTAAAAGGAACCTAAGGGGCAACATTTTAACACAGAGGGCAGTGCGTGTATGGAATGAGCTGCCAGAGGAAGTAGTGGAGGCTGGTACAGTTACAACATTTAATAGGCATATGGATCGGTATATGAATAGGAAGGGTTAAGAGGGATATGGGACAAGTGCTGGCAAATGGGATTAGATTAGGTTAGGATAGCTGGTCAATATGGGCAAGTTGGACCAAAGGATCTGTTTCCGTGCTGTACATCTCTATAACTCTATGACAAAGGCAAGGCACTGGAATTGGATGGAATGCATGCAGGGATTCTGAAGCAAGTGAGAGTGGAAATTGCAGGCCTCGGGCCCCGATTCTTTCAGCTTTCCCAATACTCAGGGGAGGTTTTGGAAAACTGGAGATTTGCAAACATTATGACCTTGTTCAAGAAAGATTTTAAGGATAAGTCCACCAATAACAGAGCAATCAGTTTAATTTCAGTAGTGGGGAAATTTCGAGTGAGAATTATTGAGGTAAGCATTAGTGGTCATATGGAAAAAGGGGGGATGATTAGGAAGAGTCAACATGGATTTATAAAGGGGATCGTATTTACCTAACTTGTGCCCTTCTTGAAGATGTGCTCAATGAGGGTAATGCCATTGATGTCGTGTATTTGGACTTCCAGAGGGCAGTAGATTTGATTGAAGTATAAAAAATGCTAAAGGGGATTGACAAAATAGAGATGAAAAGATGCTTCCTCGATCTAGGATGAGAGGTTGTAGTTTGAGGATAAAGGATAACATATTTAAAACAAAGATGAGGAGAAATTACTTCCCTCAAAGTGCCTGGAATTTGTTTAATTCATTACCTCAGAGTTTGTGGATGCTGGAACAATGAGTAAATTTAAAGAGGAGGTAAATAGATTTTAAATTAGTAATGGGTTAAAACGTTATGGAGAGTGGGCAAGAAAGTGAAGTTGAGGTCGCGGTGAGATCAACCATGATCATATCAAATGGTGGAGCAGGTTTGAGTGGCTGAATTGCCTAGTCCTATTCCAGCTCCTATTTCTTATGTTTTTATGTATCTGATACAGTGTCACACAACAGACTTGTGAAGAAATTTATGGATTATGGAACAAAAGGGTCAGTAGCAACGTAGATATAAAATTGGCTGAATGATATGAAACAGAGAATAATGCTCAATGAACATTTGGGGTGGCACAATGGCTCAGTGGTTAGCACTGCTGCTTCACAGTGTCAGCGACCGGGGTTTGATTCCCGCCTTGGGTGACTGCCTGTGTGGCGTTTGCACATTCTCCCTGTGCCTGTGTGGGTTCCCTCTGGGTGCTCCAGTTTCCTCCCACAGTCTAAATATGTGCAGGTTAGGTGAATTGGCCACGCTGAATTGGCCATTGTGTTCAGGGATGTGTAGGTTAGGTGCATTGGTCAGGGGTAAACATAGGATAATAGTGTAGGGGTGTGGGTGGGTCACTCTTTGGAGGGTTGGTGTGGGCTTGTTGGGCTGAAGGGCCTGTTTCCACATTGTAGGGACTCTATGATATTATTTGGGCAAGAATATGGTTTGTACAGGAGTTCCCCATTGGCCAGTATTGGGACCCTTGCTTTTTGTGATTTATTAACGATTTGGATCTTTGTGAGCAGAGGACAACTTCAAAGTTTGAAGATGATACTAAACATGAAAGAATTGCAAAGGAAGTTTGAGGAGAACTCCAGACAGACATTGATATGTTGGCGGAGTAAGCAGATAGGTGGCAAATAAAGTGAAATGCAGGGAAATCAGAAGTGACGCAATGGTATAAAATTCGAAAGGAGCAGAGGGACCTGTTGTGTATGCGCACAGATCATTGAAAGTGGCAGGACAGATAGAGAAAACAATAAGTAAAGAATACAATATCCTCAGCCATATTCTCCTGCGTACAATATCCCTAGCCATATACTCCCCAGCATGGAGTACATGAATAAGGAGATGATGTTGCTCTTGTATCAGACTTGTTAAGTCTCAGCTGGAGTATTGTGCTCAGTTCTGGGTGCCACATTATAGGGAAGATGTGAACGTATTGGAGAAAATTGCAGAAGCAGTTTACAAGAATGATTCCGGGAATGAGGGACTTCAGTTGTGAGGCCAGATTGAAGACGTTAGGATTGAAGAAGACACCAGGAGGACCTCTGATAGAGGTTTTCAAAATCGCGCGCAGGCTCGATAGAGAGATTGGGAGAATCTGTTCCTACTCGTAAAAGAAACAAGAGCAAGAGGGGCAGAGAATTAAAGTGAACTGCAAAAGAAGCCAGGGTCAAGCGAGGAAAAACATTTTCACACTGCGAGTAGTTAGAGTATGTAATACACAGCTGAAAATGTGGTGCTGGAAAAGCGCAGCAGGTCAGGCTGCATCCAAGGAGCAGGAGAATCGATGTTTCAGGCAGGAGATTCTTCAGAAATCTTTGGGCTCATGCCCGAAACGTCGATTCTCCTGCTCCTTGGATGCTGCCTGACCTGCTGCGCTTTTGCAGCAACACATTTTCAGCTCTGATCTCCAGCATCTGCAGTCCTTACTTTCTCCTATGTAATACACAGCCTGGAAATGTGCGGGAGACAGCTTCCATCGAAGCATTCAAGAGGTCATTGAACAATTATTTAAATGGAACTGGTGTGCAAGGATATAGGGAAAAGGCAGGAGGTTGGCACTGAGTAATGAAGCTTGTTTAAAGAGCCAGTGCAGGCACATTGGGCCAAATAGAACATAGAACAGTACAGGCCCTTCGGCCCTCAATGTTGTGCTGGCCTTTAATCCTACTCTAAGGTCAGACTAACCTACATAGCCTTCATTGTACTATCATCCATGTGCATAGCCAAGAGTCGTTTAAATGTTCCTAATGTCTCTGACTCTACGACCACTGCTGGCAGTGCATTCCAAGCACCCACCACTCTTTGTGTAAAGAACCGAACTCTGACATCTCCCCTAAACCTTCCTCCAATCACCTTAAAATTATGCCCCCTCGTGATAGCCATTTCAGTCATGGGAAAAAGCCTCGGGCTATCCAAATGGCCTCCTTCTGTGCCGTGATTCTGTGGAAGAAGTGTTGAGGCTTGGGTGCATCAGCCATTATCCAATTGAATGTGGGTCAGGTCTGAGGGGCCAAATGACCCACTTCTGTTTCTTCTTTTCTTAAATTCAACAAGGGCTTGAGTGCACAGCCTTCTACCTCAGCGCAATGAACTGAATCAAGTTAAACTTGTGATTACCCTGTGATGCTGTAAACATTGTACGAACTCTCCATGATTATAAAAAGCTTCTCTTATTCATGAACAGGATGTGGATGTCATCGGCGGGTCAAACATTTATTGCCCATCGCTAACTGCCCTTGAGAAATTGATGGTCAGTGAATGTCTCAAACGTCTTGTTTGGCCATTTCAGAGAGTTGTTAAGAGTCAACCATGTTGTTGTGGATCTGGAGTCATATGGCAACCATTTTATCATTCTCTAAGATCTGACTAACAAACATAGTTAGTCTAGAAGAAATCCCAAAATCCCTCCCCTGACTTACGTGATCCAGATGGGTTTTTATGTTAACCCCATGATTGATAGTAGCCTTTTAATCCAGATTTATTTAACTGACTAAATTTAAATTCCCTGGTTCTCTCAGATCATTTATCCAGATCACTGGACTCCAGTCATGTCTCTCTCTGTTACTTGACTCAGAAGTAATTGTAAGTATGTAAGTTATCAGCCAAGAGACTCTGTTGTGCTAATGCACTCACCTGCGGATACGGTCATGGTGATTGACGCAACATTACAATGGAAGGTGTTGTAAATAGAATATTTAAATGGATACAGGTATGAAGGCAAGCTATTTTAAAATGTGGTGCAATGGCAGCAATGTTCATCCTCTAAAACACCCAGACTGATGAAATATATTAACAAATTGAGCATGGACTCTTACTGTTACATCTCTGACCTAAATACTGAGTGGGAACATAATTTAGGGGGAGTGGAGGAAGGGGAGGACTTTTGAGAGTGAGGAGGCAGTGAGTGGTGAGAGGAGTGGGTCAGGAACGGAGAAAGTTGTGAGACAATTTAATGTCTTTTGAGAGCATTTAAACCCCATTGTTTTCATGACTACAGAGGCTAGGCTTCAAGACTGAGTCATTTCCGCCATGAACACAGTTTGAGATTGTGGAAACAGGCCCTTCGGCCCAACCAGTCCACACCGACCCTCTGAAGAGTAACCCACCCAGACCCATTTCCCTCTGACTAATGCACCGAACACCATGGACAAGTTAGAATGGCCAGTTCACCAGAACTGCACATCTTTGGACTATGGGAGGAAACCGGAGCACCGGGAGACCCACGCAGACATGGGGAGAACGTGCAAACTCCACACAGTCGCCCGAGGCTGGAATTGAACCTGAGACCCTGGTACTATGAGGCAGGAGTGCTAACCACTGAGCCACCACGTCACCCTTAAAAAATGACATTGAGTGGGTAGCAGAGGATGGAGCCAACTCCTGGTTGTTCACTCAGTCAGAGCCCAATGGCAGCCACGGCTGCTCGAAATTTCAACACTTGACCCCACTTGACATCATGATCCCCACGTTGGGATGCCCTGCCTTAAACCCCTGAGGACTACAATGGTTCAAGAAGGCAGCTCACCACCACCTTTGCCATGGGCAACTAGGGATGGGCAATAAATGCCGGCCCAGCCAGCGACACATACATCCCACTAATGAGTAAAAGAATCAAGTATTATTTAGTGAAGGAATTTTATTACATTCCATTGTCACTGAGGACATAACTTCAGTTGACTGACATGGATGATATCTTCACCAGAAAGCAGAGCTGCGGTATTTTTTTAACATCACAAACCATTTCCCAGAGCTGCAATCTACATCAGACATGATGGGAGATGACCAGAGACTTGCTGGGATGACTAATCCTGAGCAGACTTTTAAAGGTGGGGGAGAAGTCGTGTGGCAGAGCACTTTGGGAACATCAGGGAGTGGGATTGAGATCAGTCAGAGTCAAGGAGTTGGTTGATAAACAGAGCTGGAGGAGGTTGCAGAGATCATCCGGGCAATTGAGGGACCTGGATGAAGATTTTGAATATATTGTTTGGAAGTTGATGTCAATACATTGGTGGTACCTAGCCCACGCAACACCACGTTATAGTGGAAAAGGTTTATTTGAAATCACAAACTTTCAGAGCACTGCTTCTTCATCGGGTGAAGCCGTGATAAGGATATGATCTATCAAAAGTAATCACTTGGTAGTACAGATAAAGATTGCAAAAAGGACACAAGAAGTTGAAACTTGATTATCAATATCATCCCTTGCATCGCAGTCTTAAGGAATGGAAGGTGAAAAATTTTGACTTCACATCTCCTTTTAGCAATGTTTAACTCATGGAGAAAGTGAGGACTGCAGATGCTGGAGATCAGAGTCAAAAAGTGTGGTGCCAAAAAAGCACAGTGGGTCAGGCAGCGTCCGAGGAGAGTCAACGTTTTGAGCATTAGCCCTTCATCAGTAATATGTGTGGGGGTCCCAAGGGGGCTGAGAGATAAATGTGAGGAGATAGGGCTGGGGGAAATGCACCTAGTATCTTTATCCAGCCCCACCTCCTCCCATTTATCTCTCAGCCCTCCACACACATTCCTGATGAAGGGCTTAAGCTCAAAACATGCTCAATGAGTCCTTGGATGCTGCCTGACCTGCTGTCCTTTTCCAGCACCACACTTTTCAACTTTAACTAATGGAAGTTTGGATAAAAGATTCTCTCTGGAAGGCGGCGTCTGAGGAAGAGGAGAAGCAAGGAATTAATTTTTAAAGTGCAAAGTTTGGGGTTCAGGGACACGCCAAGGTGAATACTGTTCAACTTGAGAAAAGAATGATGAAGGGAGGAGAATTGAAATGACGGGTTATGGCAGCAGCCAAATAAAATGTACAATTGGAGGAAGGTTTTCCTCATCCACGACCTGATGTTCAGATAGGCCAGAGATGATTGCACACTTGAAGGAGTTGGTGAAGAGTTTGGGTTGTGTGTTAATTTCATACAAGTGGAAATTGACCCCTAGTTTGAGTGATGTCACTGGGATGCAACATGCAAACATGGGAAAAGGCATGTGGATATCTCACAGCTGAAAGCTATTTTCCAAATAAAAACTGGAGATAATTGGTTGTGAAAGAGAAAATGAAAGGTTTCTTTACCCTTGTTGACTGAAGATTTCTCTCCATTTGCCCAGGTCACTGATCTTGTTGGTGATCGCATCCAAATCATGTTCACTGAAGTGATGGTTCCGATCACCCAGTTCCTTATCCATCTGCAAACTGGACACACAGCTTTAAGTAAGAGAGATCCACACTCCTGCAGCTCCCAGGATCTGTCCTGATGTCAGTCAGACTGACGGTTTATTTAAACCTAGTGACACGATCATTGATCTGGTTGAACTGCAAACCTTAGGCTGACATTGAGCTAGCCCTTGGATCCCAGTCACACTATCATATTACTCTCAATAATTCACCACATGTCAGATCACTGCTCCTCTTCCCTGCCATCACCAAATGAATAGTCAAAAGAAAGCCAGAGATTTTTCATTCACAAACATGCATTTGATCTGATGCAGCTTAATAATTCATTGTGTTTGAGCAATGAGTCCTGTAAAAGAACGTTGCAATTACATGGTCATTGTGTTTCCATAAGAAAGCATCTGGTTGAAGAGTTTTTGGAAAATTCTGCAGTGATGTCAGGGAGGGGAGGAAGAGGGACTATTGAGGTTGGGGGCAGAAAAGGAAGGGAAATGAACAGAAAATTGGTTGCAAAAAGCAATTACTCTGAAAGTACAGCAAAATGCTTTACTGGTTTGTCAAGAGTGCCGGTGATAAAGGGCTGGTTAAAACAAAGTTTGCTGTTAAATACTAAATAAAAAACCGAAAGAACAGCAGGTGGTGTAAATCAGAAACAAAACAGAAATTGCTGGAAAAGCTCAGCAGGTCTGGTAGCATCTGTGGAGAGAAATCAGAGTTAATATTTCATGTTGAGTGACCCTTCCTCAGAACAGACCCTTCCTCTGAGGAAGGGTTACTCAATCCGAAATATTAACTCTGATTCCTCTCCATAAATGCTGCCAAACCTACTGAGCTTTTCCAGCAATTTCTACTTTTGTTTCAAAGTTTGGATTGGATAAAAGAGGAACAAAAGGGAATCTTTTTTCTCTGAAGCATAATTGAAAACACATTTATTTAGAAAATGTCCACCAGTTTGCAAGGTACCAAGGCTACTGAGCTGATAGAATCCCTACAGTGTGGAAACAGGCCATTTGGCCCAACAGGTCCACAGCGACCCTCTGAAGAGTAACCCACCCAGACCCATTCCCCTATTACTCGACATTTGCCCCTAACTAATGCAACTAATGGCACACCACTGAACGCTACGGGCAATTTAGCATGGCCGATTCACCTAATCTGCACATCTTTGGACTGTGGGAGGAAACCAGAGTACCCGGAGGAAATCCATGCAGACACGGGGAGAAAGGGTAAACTCCACACAGTCAGTCGCCCAAGGCTGTAATCAAACCGGAGTCCCTTGTGCTGTGAGGCAGCAGTGCTAAGCACTGAACCACTGTGCCACCCCAGATAACACGAGACATAGCGACGACAGATGGGACCTCTCCCTTGCTCACAACTTTGTTTTATTGACTCAGCCTCTAACGTAAAACTGGAGCAAAACTGTTTTATTTGCAAAGTTTACTAACTCATATTCTTGTATCATGCCACAATCCCCAGCGGCTAACAATGATTCTCTTGATATGTTGGACTGGGGTGGACAAAGTCACACGACACCAGGTTATAGTCCAAAACGTTTATTTGAAATCATAAGTTTTCGGAGCGCAGCTCCTTTATCAGATTCACCTAATGAAGGAGCTGCGCTCCGAAAGCTTGCAGTTTCTAATAAACCTGTTGGACTATAACCTGGTGTTGAATGATTCTTTTGGCTTTGGAAACAATAAACCCAATTCAGATACTTTTGTTCAAAGTTCATGGTGAGATAAATAAAATTTTGAAGTTAAGTTAATCTGTGCTATTCCCGTGCAGCTCAATGGAATATATTGTCATTCCTTCACATTCATTGGGTCAAAATCCTGGAATTCGCTCTCTAATGGCATTGTGGATCTGACTACAGCATATACATTGCAGCGGTTCAAGAAGGCAGCTCACCTTCACAAGGGCAACTAGTTACAGGCAATAAATGCTGGCCCAGCTAACAATGCCCACATTCCATGGATGAATTAAACAAACAATTGGATTTCTCTATTGTGTAAAGAGCTAGCACAGACTGCTGGAGTGAATGGCCTCCCGCTGTATCGGGTTTATCGAAGATTCTGTGAAATGTGAGCATCTGTTTCTTCCATTATGCAGTGTGGTCTGGCTATGGTTGGAGGGCAACTGATTCCTGACATATGAAAAGAGAGACTGATTGATGAAGAGAGACTGGATTGATTAGGACTATAATTCAATGGAGTTTTGACAAATGCTACGGCAATTCATAGAAATCTATAAAATTCAAACAGGACTAGACTGGGTGAATGCATTAGGGGTAAAAACAATGACTGCAGATGCTGGAAACCAGATTCTGGATCAGTGGTGCTGGAAGAGCACAGCAATTCAGGCAGCATCCGACGAGGAGCAAAATCGACGTTTCGGGCAAAAGCCCTTCCTGATGAAGGGCTTTTGCCTGAAACGTCGATTTTGCTGCTCGTCGGATGCTGGGTGAATGCAGGATGGATGTTCCCAATGACTGGGGAGTCAAAGAACCAGGGTTCACAGTTTAAGACATTAAGACACACACATGCACACACACACACATATAAGTTTGTGGGGTGAATTTGTACTTGCAGAATTACATTTTACTTTGCTCAAAAACGGCATGAATCCATGTAAGATTCTGTAGATCCATTTTTTAGATTAGAATCAGTCTGACCATAGTGGCACAGAGAGTCTCACACAGGACAGCTGACACCTTAAATGCATGATCTGGGCCGACATGATAGCAATTGTTAAAGTTTGCTTGAGAATGTAACTTTTAAATGTTCTGCAATTTACATATGAAAGAACTGAAACCAACATGGTCATTCTAAAAGATGACAGACTTAACAAACAATCCAGATCTTTTTCAATATGTAATTTCAGTTACATCACACTGTAAACTTTTGCAATAAATTCTGTCTCTTACGATCTTATACTCCACAACCACCTGATGAAGGAGCAGCGCTCTGAAAGCGAGTGCTTCTAAATAAACCTGTTGGACTTTAACCTGGTGTGTGATTTTTAATTTAAGGCATTTAGGACTGAGATGAGGAGAAATTTCTTCATCCACAGAATGGTGAGCTTGTGGAACTCTCTGCCACAGGAAAACGTTGGAGCCAAAATATTGAAAATTTTCATGGAGGATTTAAATATAGAGACCAAAAGGAAGAGGAGAAAGTGGGAACAGGATATGAAGCGATTGATCAGCCATGGTCACATTGAATGCTGGAGCAGGCTCAAATGGCCAAATGGCCTACTTCTGGTTTCTATGGTTACATTATTGCTTGACTTGACAACTGCTAGGTAAAAACAATGACTGCAGATGCTGGAAACCAGAGTCTAGATCAGAGTGGTGCTGGAAAAGCACAGCAGTTCAGGCAGCATCCAAGGAGCAGGAAAATTGACGTTTCGGGCAAAAGCCCTTCATCAGGAATACCTGCTGCCCTGCATAATATTACACCACCAACCTGTGCAGGGTCTCAATAGGTACTGACCATGTCAGCCCATGTTAGTGTGTGTGCTGACTGATTGGCATTACCTGTTTTTTTAACACATACGTGGTGCACGCCATGTTAACTGGAATGCGGGGAGAGTGTCTTCAAATTGTGCGACCCCAATTTCCTCATCCTACCCCAGGAAAATTTGCAGCTCCCGGCCTCTTGAACTCATTTCATAACACTCAAACCTACAAGCAATTTCCAAAATTTCTTTCATGCCCCATGTTGAGCTCAGCTCTTATCTCTGAATAATTTGCAAAATTAACGTTTCTTTCCAGAATTAATTGAGATGATTAATACGGGTTTGTAGCATTAATTTGGCTGTCCTTATCTGGCCTGACGCACGAGAGAGAATAATCTACAAACTAAAATACAGTGTTGGATTCCGTCATGAGTGACCCATAAATGGCAGATCATATTTACACTTTTAGTTATATTGTATAACGTTTGTGTTGAAATATCAAACCACAGATTACTTGATGTGACCAGCAGGTGGCAGGCTTGGCTACAGGAGATCTATAATGAAGGCACTTTCGGACAATTCTGACATAGATGTCAATTGGCCTGAAGTAATGACCCTGAAAGACTCTTGTTGTCCAGTGGTAGCACAATACCATTCGTACCTCTGAGCCAAGAGACTTGGGTTCAAGTCCCACCTGCTCCAGAAGCATATAACAATATTTCTGAATAGGTCGATCAGAGAAATGTTATCTTGCGGTGCAGTGGTCCTGCCTGTCTCTGAGCTCAAAGATCCAAGTCCCAGTCCCTTGATCCCAGACCTACATCTGAAAGTCTCTAAATGGGTTGGTTGAAAATATATGTTGATTGGCCTGATTTGAGGATTGTGTAACAAGGGTCTAATTCCAAAGGAAAAGTAATGGAATGCTGATTGAAACTGAAAGTTCAAAATGGAAAAATCTCCATTGGATGTAGGAAGGATATTATTAAGCTGGAGAGGGTTTAGAAGAGATTTACCAGGATGTTGCCTGGAATGGAGGGTTTGAGTTATAAGGAGAAGCTGGATAAGCTGGGGCTGTTTTCACTGGAGCATCGGAAGTTGAGCGGTGACCTTATAGAGGTTTATAAAATTATAAGGAGTATCGATAAGGTGAATAGCAAGTGTCTTTTCCTGGGGATGGGGAATATTCAAAACTAGGAGGCATATTTTAAGGTGAGAGGAGAAATATTTAAAAAAGACATGGGGGTAATTTTTTAATGCACACTGTGGTTCACGTATGGAATGAACTTCCAGAGGAAGTGGTGGATATGTGTGCAGTTACAACATTGAAAAGACATATGGATGAGTACATAAATAATAAATCTTTGGAGGGATATGGGCCAGATGCTGGCAGCTGCAATTAGTTTAGTTTGAGATTATGGCCGGCATGGACTTTTTGGGCTGAAGGGTCTGTTTCCGTGCTGTGTGGCTCTATAATTCAGTGGATAGAAATCCCTTGATTAAGTTTCTATCTATAACATTCTATGATGATGTTGTGCCATTCCAACTAATCCAGCCCTCTCCAACTCTACACTGAGCTGAAAATGTGTTGCTGGAAAAGCACAGCAGGTCAGGCAGCATCCAAGGAGCAGGAGAATCGACGTTTCGGGCGTGAGCCCTTCTTCATTCCTGAAGAAGGGCTCATGCCCGAAACGTCGATTCTCCTATTCCTTGGATGCTGCCTGACCTGCTGCGCTTTTCCAGCAACACATTTTCAGCTCTGATCTCCAGCATCTGCAGTCCTCACTTCCTCTCCAACTCTACATCCCAGATTGTACCCTCGTCCCTCTGCATCAAGCCAAGTACCTCTGGCCTGGCTTGGCCATTCCTGATGAAGGGCTTTTGCCCAAAATGTTGATTTTTCTGCTCCTCAGATGCTACCTGACCGACTGTGTTTTTCCAGCACCACACTCTCGATTCTGACCACCAGCATCTGCAGACTTCACTTTCAACTATTTTGGCCAGTCCCTATTTTGAAAGTAGGCAAAAGTGAGGAGTGCAGATGTTGGAGATCAGAGTCTAGATTAGAGTGGTGCTGGAAAAACTCAGCAGGTCAGGCAGCTGCCAAGGAGCTGGAAAATCGATGTTTCGGGCAAAAGTCCTTAATCAGGAATGGAGGCAGGGGGCCTCCAGGGTGGAGAGATAATTGGAGGGGGGGGGGGGTTGGCTGGGGAAAAGTTAGCAAAGAGTACAATAGGTGAATGGGGAGGGATGCAGGTGATACGTCAGAGAGGAGGCTGGAGTGAATAGGTGGAAAGGGAAGATGAACGATCAGTCCTCAGCAAAGGCCTCACCTTTATCCCCCTCCATCCACGCATCAATGAATTTAATACACGCCGTGATGTCAAACACTTCTTCCGCCGCCTCCGAGCTTACCTTTACAATCAGGACTCCCACTCGCCTTCCGAGGACCCTTTCGCCCGCCTCCAACACACTGCATCCACCTGGACACCCAGCGCTGGCCTATTACCCGCCCTCGACCTCTTCATTTCCAACTGCCGCCGAGACATTAACCGCCTCAACCTGTCTACCTCCCCCCCCCC
>NC_057722.1:74863309-74866625 GCF_004010195.1 Chiloscyllium plagiosum | reverse complement strand
CAGATATCCCAACCTAATCTAGTCCTACCTGCCTTCTCCCCAGCACCTGCCCCCCATCCCCCCGCCAATTTATCTCTCCACCCTGAAAACTCCCTGCCTCCATTCCTGATGAAGGGCTTTTACCCGAAACCCCTATTTTGAAAGTGCCTCCTGAAAAGTGTCTCCTGAAAAGTGTCTCTCAATTTGGTCTCCGCCTTCCCCCAATTCCTGCTCAGCAAATGAACTCCTCCCCCTCTGTCACCTCCTTCCCCATTACATTGTGCAGCGCCTATGCTTGAGACATGGAGTTGTTGACTCTGTTCTACTGCATGGTTTAATGATATGATCACTCATCTGTAACAGCACCTGCCACACCCATCCAATATTTCTAAATTTAATAAATTCAAGTGTGCAAAGAACAAGAAAAGCACAACTCTTTTTTTTACCTGACCCTGATGATTTTCTTTCTGGCAGTAGTGAATCATAAGAGTCCCTATGGTGCAGAAAGAGGCCATTCAGCCATTCAAGTCTGCACTGACCCTCTGAGGAGCATCCTGAAGAAGGGCCTGTGCCCGAAACGTCGAATCTCCTGTTCCCTGGATGCTGCCTGACCTGCTGTGCTGTTCCAGCAATAAAGTTTCAACTTTGATCTCCAGCATCTGCAGACCTCACTTTCTCCTCTGAGGAGCATCCCACGCAAACTCTGCCCCCTACCCTATTCCTGTAACCCTGCATTTCCTGAGGCTTATCCACCTAGCCTACACATCTCTCGACACTACGGGCAATTTCCCATGGCCCAATCCACCTAACCTGCACATTGTTAGACTTGGGAAGAAACTGGAGCACCCAGAGGAAGCTCATGCAGACAAGGGAAGATCGTACAAATTCCACACAGACAGTTGTCCGAGGCAGCAGTGCTACCATGCAACCCACCTGTGCCCATGTGATTTTTTTTATTTCATGGGATGTAGGCATCACGGGCAAGGGCAGTATTTGGCCCTAATTGCCCTTGAACTGAGTGGCTTGCTGGACCGTGTTATCATACAACTTGACAAATTGATAGAGGACTTCAACAACAGGTAATTATCATTTATTTCATGCATATGGTGGGAGGGCCAAGTGTAAAACTCACTCAGGTGGGGTTACCTCAATCTTTCTACAGATCATTACAACTTAACATATTACAATCCTCACACTTCTATCTCTTCCATTTATGTGCTGCTTTCCCACAGCTCTTCACTGACACTGCCTGTATTTGACCCAAGGGTGACATCATTTGCTGAAAATGTGGTTTCTACGTCCCAAGGTTTGACTGTCTGTAAGCCTCATTTGTTATCCATTCATGATACATTTGTAGTTCCCACTTGGGTTGCTATCTTTGTCATTACTAACAAAATGACCAAAGCTCTAACCTCTGAGTAACAACCCATTCGACTCTTTCAGCAGGCAGCGAAGAATCGAACACTCCATCTGGACTTTCAGGTCGGCCAGATTGGGTAAAGAAGTCAGATTTCCTCCCCCAAAGGGTATGAGTGAATCAGATGGGTTTTTACAACAAATGTAAATTGCATTTCCATAGCCACCATCACTGAAATCAAATTTGAATTGGAGGTTTATCAATTGAATTCAAACTTTGACAACTATCACGGTAGGATGAGCCATGATGAGCATTGTATGGGGAGTATTAGCCCAGGTCCCCTAGATTACTAGCCCAATGATATAACTCCATCACGCCCATTGTGATCTGTGATATTTTTAATTCATTTTTGGGCTGTGAGCATTGCTGGCAATTATCCTGGAAAATAGTGGCGTTTAGGCCCCATCATTAACTGTTGCAATCCATTTGGTGCATCTGTAGCCAAAACACAATTAGTGAGAAAGTTCCACGATTTTGTCGCAGTGAAACGAAGCTGATATAGCTCCTAGTCAGAATGGTGCTCGACTTGGAAGGGAAACTTACCAGTGACGGGTTTTCCCTTGATTCTGCAGCCCTCGTCCACTTGCATGAAAGTGGGTTAGGAAGGGCTGTTGAAAGCGAGTTGGTGAGTTGCTGAGTTAGTGAGGCTAAATATTTGTATGAATTCCTGATCTCACATGGCGAAGGGAAGGTCTGTGAAAAGAATTGTCTGAGACCCCTGTCAGTAGCTTAGAAAGTAAGCAGCCCACTTTTATTATCAGCCAATTGCAAGAAATCCCTGTCTTAGGAAAGAGTTCAGCTTCAGGGCGATGTTCAGAGGTAATGAGGTGCACATCAGTGCAAAACAAGACTAAAAACCCCGGATGTATTTGAAGGAATGCTGCAGTACTTTGCACATCCACCTGCCCTCACTTTAACACCTCATCAGAAGGCATCTCTGACAGTGCAGTACACCCTCATACAGATTGCTCACTGAGAGCTTGTACCTTAATCTAGGGAGTTGGGCCAGAACCTGAACCTCCTGATACCAGACCACAGTGCTACCCAATGAGCCTCCATTAGTGGTTGCAGTCATTTATTTGGTCTTGGCATTAAATTATTCTTGAAGTGTATCATTTGCTGAAACTCTGTGTTGCAGAAGTGAACCTCAGTAAATGCATGAGCATCTGCCTCAACCTGTCTACTCCCAACCCCCACTCCAACCTCTCACCCTCAGAACACGCAGCCCTCCACCCCCTCTGCTGCAATCGCAACCTCACTATCAAACCAGCAGATAAAGGGGGTGCAGTGGTAGTCTGGCGCACTGACCTCTACACCGCTGAAGCCAGGTGCCAACTCGAAGACACCTTCTCCTACCGCCCCCTCGACAATGACCCCACCCCCCATCACGAAACCATAATCTGCCAGACCATACAGAACCTCATCACCTCAGGAGATCTCCCACCCACAGCTTTTAACCTCATAGTCCGGGAACCCCGCACTGCCTGGTTCTACCTCCTTCCCCAGATCCACAAGCGTGACCACCCTGGCCGACCCATTGTCTCAGCATGCTCCTGCCCCACCGAACTCATCTCTATCCCTATCCCCACTTGTCCAGGAACTCCCTACATATGTTCGAGACACCACCCACAACGTCCACCTCCTCCAAGACTTCCGTTTCCCCGGCCCCAATGCCTCATCTTCACCATGGATATCCAATCCCTCTACACCTCCATCCGCCATGAACAGGGCCCCCAAGCCCTCTGTTTCTTCCTCACCCAACATCTCCACCAGTACCCTTCCACCGACACTCTCATTTGTTTGGCTGAACTAGTCCTCACCCTTAACAATTTCTCCTTTGAATCCTCCCACTTCCTCCAGACCAAAGGGATAGCCATGGGCACCCATATGGGCCCCAGCTATGCCTGTCTCTTTGTCAAC
>NC_057722.1:74836459-74863251 GCF_004010195.1 Chiloscyllium plagiosum | reverse complement strand
CCCCTGCAGAGTTAGTTTAAACTCCCCCCAAGAGCACTAGCAAACCTCCCACTAAGGATACTGGTGCCCCTCAGGTTCAGGTGTAGACCATCCTGTTTATAGAGGTCCCACCGTCCCCAGAAAGAACCCCAGTTATCCAAAAGCCGGAATCCCTCCCTCCTGCACCATCCCTGTAGCCACGCATTTAAGTGTTCTCTTTCCCTATTCCTCGAATCTCTATCACGTGGCACGGGTAACAAACCAGAGACAACAACTCTGTTCGTTCTAACTCTGAGCTTCCAACCTAGCTCCCTGAAAGTCTGTCTAACATCCTCGGCACTCCTCCTACCTATGTCGTTGGTGCCAATGTGGACCACTCTTCGGGTTGCTCCCCCTCCCCCTCCCGGACCCCGAAACCACGATCAGAGACATCACGTACCCTTGCACCTGGGAGGCAACATACCAAACGTGAGTCTCTCTCGTTCCCACAAAACCGCCTGTCTGTGCCCCTAACTATCGAGTCCCCAATTACTACTGCTCTGCTCTTCTTCACCCTTCCCTTCTGAGTAACGGGGACAGGCTCCGTGCCAGAGACCTGAGCCCCGTTACTTACCCCTGGTAAGTCATCCCCCCCACAAGTATCCCACACTGTATACTTGTTCTTGAGGGGGACGGCCGCAGGGGGTCCCTGCACTGGCTGCTTCCTCCCAGTCCCCCTCACTGTAACCCATCTATCTGCCATCTTTGAGGTTACTACTTCCCTATAACTCTGATCTATGGCCCCCTCTGCCTCCCGAATGATCCGAAGTTCATCCAACTCCAGCTCCAGTTCCCTAACACGGTCTTGGAGGAGCTGGAGATGGGTGCACTTCCTGCAAGTGTAATCGGCAGGGACGTCGATGGCATCCCTCACCTCCCTACCTGCCAATCTTCCTTCCCACCGATCCGCTCCACCTTCCTCTCTGACCTATCACCTTCATCCCCACTTCCATCCACCTATTGTACTCTTAGCTATCTTCTCCCCAGCCCTACCCCACTCCCATTTATCTCTCCATCCCGAGGCTCCCAGCCTCATTCCTGATGAAGGGCTTTTGCCCGAAATGTCGATTTTCCTGCTCTTTGGACGCTGCCTGACCTGCTGTGCTTTTCCAGCACCACTCTAATCTAGACTCTGATCTCCAGCATTTGCAGTCCTCACTTTCCCCTCATCTATCCTTATACTCTAGTGCAACACTGAAGGTGGGAGAGTGGATGGGAATTGGATTGGTGGACACGTCGCTCTACAGAAGACGATCCTGGTGCAATTTGTCAATGTTTCTCTGCTGTCACTTGCTGAATTGTCCATGACCCTGGGCAGGTCTACACTGTCAGAGGTGCTGATGAGATGTCGTACTGAGGCCATGCCTGCTTTTGCAGGAGGATGTGGGAGATCCTGAAAGAAAATTCCAGACAGTGCACTTTTGATGATGATGACAAGTATTCTCACTTACTACTGACCCACTGTCAAATCAAGGTCTTAACTATCTGCTTATCACATTGAAATTCCAGCACAGGGAAGCTCTTCCTGCTAATTCAATGTACACTGCGTTTGTGCTCAACACAAGTCTCCTCCAGTCTTATTCCTCTTCATCCTTTCAGTGTTACCTTTGAAGTTTCTCTCCCGACTAGCTCCATGTGTGTGTACCTGCATGACATGGACTCCAGAAATTCAAGATGGTGGCTCATTGCCACTTCCTCAAACACAATTAGAGATGAACAACAAATTCTGGTCATTCACTTCCTCAGAACAAATTTAAGGAAGTCTGTTTTTCACGTCAGTGTGAGTTTCCCACTGACATGGTGTCCTACCTAATGTGGAAATGCTTATGTTACCCTCTATGATGTGGATATTGTGGTATTGAAGCATTCAACAGGCATTAATTACACTCAGTTCTTTTTCAATTAGATTCATGATTCAGTACCCTACAGTGTGGAAACAGGCCCTTCGGCCCAACAAGCCCACACCGACCCTCCGAAGATTAACTCACCTCCCTTCCCACCCTGACTAATACACCTAACAACTACGGGCAATTTAGCCTGGCCAATTCACCTGAGCTGCACATCTTTGGAATGTGGGAGCAACCGGAGCAAGCCCACGCAGACACGGGGAGAATGTGCAAACTCCACACAGACAGTCACCCAAGGCTGGAATCGAACCTGGGACCCTGGCGCTGTGAGGCAGCAGTGCTAACCACTGAGCCACCATGCCACCATTATAACATGATGATTACATTCTCGTGCAAAACCACGTCATAGAAAAATCACACTTTAGGAACAGCGCTTAAAGTGTTGGTGATGTTATTGCATTACAGCCAATTCACGTTGGCTCTTCAGAAACAGCGTCCCCAATTCGTCAACCGCATTGCAGCGAATTTGCGTTGAAGAAATGTGCATTATAACAGAACAACCTGTAAAACTAACTACTACATAGAAACACATAAGGGTGGCATGATGACTTAGTGGTTAGCACTGCTACCTCACAGCGCCAGGGATCCAGGTTTAATTCCAGCTTCAGGTGACTGTCTGTGTGGAGTTTGCAAATTCTCCCCATGTCTGCGTGGGTTTCCTTTTGGTGCTCCCGTTTCCTCCCACAGTTGAAAGATGTACAGGTCAGGTGAACTGGCCATGCTGAATTGCCCATTGTGTTAGGTGTATTAGTCAGAGGGAAATGGTTCTGGGTGGGTTACTCTGCGGAGGCTCGGTATGGATTTGTTGGGTCGAAGGGCCTGTTTCCACACTGTAGGGAATCTAATCTAATCTAAAAAGGTGGCTGGGCTAACGTTAAGCTATTTTAAAATTTATTTGTGGGATAGGGGTGTCGTTGGTTTGGTTGGAATTTATTGCCCATCCCTTGAGAAGGTAGGGGTGAGCTACCTTCTTGAACCGCTGCAGTCCACCTGCTTGCTTCATGTTCCAAGTGATTTGAAGTAAGATGGGATATGAGATCTTTATACTCTCAGGCTGCATGTTATAATACGTGATGATATCATGAGCACATCTCTTAAATATATGGGCACACCACCACCTGCAAGTTTCTCTCTAAGCCACTCACCACAGTCCCTTCACTATGACTGGGTCAAAATCCTGGGATTCCCTCCTGAATGGTATTGTGGGTTTACCTACAGCACATGGACTGCAGCAGTTCAAGAAGGCAGCTCACCACCACTTGTTCAAAGGCAGCAAGGGATGGGCAATAAATGCTGGCCCAGCCAGCGATACCCACGTCAGTGTGAGTTTCCCACTGACATGGTGTCCTACCTAATGTGGAAATGCATATGTTACCCTCTATGATGTGGATATTGTGGTATTGAAGCATTCAACAGGCATTCATTACACTCAGTTCTTTTTCAATTAGATTCATGATTCAATATCCTACAGTGTGGAAACAGGCCCTTCGGCCCAACAAGTCCACACCGACCCTCCGAAGAGTAACTCACCTCCCCCCCCACCCCGACTAATACACCTAACAACTATGGACAATTTATTAAATGAATTAAAGGAAGGCATAATGACCAAAGGAAATCACACCACATTCTTAAATGCATCTATGTTATTCCTCTTAACACCAATAATTTGAATTCTTAGTATCTTTAACACAGTACCACATTTCAAGGTGTTACCAAGCCAAACTTGACACCCAGTCACCTGAAGGGATATTAAAACTGATCAGCGAAAGTTTGATCAGGGAAGTATGTTTTAAGGAGCATCAGCCCCTCTTCATGGTAATAGGTTCCCTGTCCAACCAGACTATGTATCAAGATATTATTATTAAATTTCTTACTCCATTTCTTATTAGTATATATTACATAGAATCATAGTTGGAGAGATGTACAGCACGGAAACAGACCCTCCGACCAACTCGTCCATGCCGACCAGATATCCTAATCTAATCTAGTCCCATTTGCCAGCACTTGGCCCATATCCCTCTAAACCTTTTCTATTCACATACCCATCAGATGCCTTTTAAATGTTGCATCATTTCCTCTGGCAGCTCATTCCATACACGCACCATCCTCTGAGTGAAAATGTTGACCTTCAGCTCCTTTTTAAACTTTAGGTCCCTTTTAACTTTTTCCCTGCTCACCCTGAACCTGTGCCCTCTAGTTCTGGACTTCCCAAACAGCCCAAACCACTCTCCTCCCACCACCCACACCCTCCCACTGAGGCAATTATTTGGATAGAAGTGGTGTGCAGGCATACGGGGAAAAGACAGGAGCTTGGTACCAAACAATAGAATCAGCACAGGTATGATGGGCTGAATAGCCTCATTCTGCACCATAATCATTCCATAATTCACTGATCCCATGAAGAATGAGTTGCCATGCTTATCTGCATCACAATAACAATTTCAGAAGTTCTGATGTGACAAGACACCATACACTTATTATTTATCAGAAGTCAACATCAGAGAGGGGGAAATGATTATTCCAGTACAGGTAATACTTTCAATTCGTGCTACCCTAACAATTCTCAGTACATAACTTCTGGATGATGCATATGAAGTTTTAAACAAATAAAATCTTCCATTAAGGAAACGTCTGAGTTTGATATCGGGACTGGCTGCTCTTGGTTTGTTGACTTGTATAAACACAAGCTGTCTCTCTCTCATCTGCAAAACCTTAACACCTCGTTTTGAAAATCTGTCATTGAAGTAACACACTATCACCAGGAAGCTGTGACTAAATCATTCTCGCGCTCTGCAGTGCGTAATTTAAATAGTTGGGGTGAGGTAGGCAACATTTGGCAGCATAACAACTTTCTAGAGCCAGAATTCAAAAATAACATGGTGACATTTTGTTCCATTCTCTCCCTTCAGCTCCTGAAGGGGCTGACTCATGCTGAGAGTATGGGTCCACATAGGTGCTAGAGCATGTGCTTACCTCATGCAAAGTGATAATTACAAATTTAGAAGTTCTTTCATCCATCTCATTCATTTATGTACTGGAGAAAGTGCAGAAACGATTTATCAAACCTCTATAAGAACTGAGAAGTCGTACAACTTTATTGATCACCTCTCAATCTTCTGTTCTTGTTTAGAGAAGAGAACTCCAAGAGGTGACGAATAAAGCTGTTTAAGACTATGAAAGGTTTTGTTAGGATAGACACAGATAAAGTGTTGTTATCTATGCGGGGGGCATAATTATACCACATGATTTAAGCACACAAACGGTCCAAAGAAACAGGTCCACATAGCTCAGTTGCCATGGTAACAAGTAGCTCAGAGGTTAACAGATATCTGATTGGGCCATAGTTCTTTCAGCTTGGTGTCTCTGAGGGTCCTCCTGGGTCATCTTGCCTTTAGTTTCCTCGTCAGAGGTGACTTCTGTACTGAGCTGCATGATCAGCTCTGATCATACCAAATGGGGGGGGGGCAGTGATTCTTTATTTCATTGGCAACAGGTCTTTATAATCATGGACAGAGATTAAGGTTAAACGAGGAATACAGAGTTTACATCTCTCTGTCTGTCTCTCCCTCTGCCCACAAAGGCACTTTCCAAAACACAGCCTTTCCTCCAGAGAGCATCCGTTCAACTGCTCAGACATCCCTGCTTGGTGCCCTCCCTCAATATCGCCACCTATTGCTGAAGACCCCATTACAGTAAAATTGTGACTAATAAATTCTTTAATAAAGAGAATGCAACTTGATACCACATAAGATCGTTGAGGTGAGGGGCAGAAGCAAATCTTTAGGGGGGAGCTAGAGAAGCAAATTATGGAGAGAGGAAGAAAAAAAGGCATTAGATGAATAAGCTAGGAGGAAGCTGCTGTGGAATATAAATCATAGCATGAACTCATTGGACGGAATAGCCTGTTTCTCTGCGGAAAATACAATGGGCAATGTTTTCTGGTTCTAGAGGTTGTGAGATTTATGGTGGGCAAGTGGATTTAATTGGGCTAGAGTGAAATCAGATTCTCACTGCCGAGATAAACCTTTTCATTTCTCTCCACACCCCAGAGAGAAGGTTAACTTTCAGCGGGTATCAAGAATTGTATCTGCATGGATTAAAATCTCATGGAAACCCCAACTCACTGTAATTAACTTTGTCTTTTCAACTGAGTTACATAGAAACATAGAAAATAGGAGCAGAGGCAGGCCATTCAGCCTTTCGTATCTACTCCCCCATTCGATATGATCACAGCTGATCATCCAACACGTACAGAAGTCACCTCTGATGAGGAAGCTAAAGGCAAGATGAGCCAGGACAACCCTCACAGATTCCAAGCTGAAAGAACTATGGCCCAATCAGACATCGGTTAACCTCTGAGCCACTTGTTACCATGGCAACTGAGCTATGTGGACATGCTTCTTTTCATTATTCTGTTTGTTATGGACCGGGGAGGCCATCATGTCCTTAATTCCACATCCCTCATTAACCAAGAGTGGTTTTGTTTTGCAGTATTGATTGTAATAAAGGCTATGTTTTTGTAATGTGATCACTTCCTGAAGCAGGAAATTCAGGTGATAAAGCGATAATTGCACCGACCCGTGGCTGCTACACAATGGGTACTCTTGTGAACAGGAAGAAAGAAAGTAGAATAGGGGACACTTACTCTACCATCTACCTGATATCAGTAGGCACATTATTCCCTCAATATTCCCACAGGACCTGCAGAATGTTAACATTCATCAGTGTCCCAATACAATGACTGAGCATATTCAAGTATATTTTTGAAATAAAAAAAAACAATGACTGAGTATATTCGGTGACTATGCTTCTACTGCTATAGGATGCACAACTGTAAACACCTCCGTATTGTCCAAATCTCTGTAAAGAATCAAGGAAGTCATACCTCAGCTGGGCAATTATTGTGAATGCTTGAAACAAAAACAGGAATTGCTGGAGAACCTCAACAGGTCTGGCAGCAAGTGTGGAGAGAGAAACAGAATCAATGTTTCAGGTCTCCCTCACCTTCATCCATTTTATTGATAAAAATGGTGAACAGCAATCGTAGGTCCCCATGGGACTCCACTAGCAGGGTTTTTTGATTAGATTATATTCCCTAATGCATGGAAACAGGCCCTTCGGCCCAACAAGTCCACATCGACCCTCCGAAGATAACCCACCCAGACTCATTTCCCTCTGACTAATGCACCGAACACTATGGGCAATTTAGCATGGCAATTCACCTGACCTGTACATCTTTGGACTGTGGGAGGAAACCGGAGCACCCGGAGGAATCCCACGCAGACACAGAGAGAATGTGCAAACTCTACACAGACAGTTGCCTGAGGCTGGAATTGAATCTTTGGTAGGGTGGCACGGTGGCACAGTGGTTAGCACTGCTGCCTCACGGCGCCAGGGACCTGGGTTCAATTCCATCCTCAGGCGACTGTCTGTGTGCAGTTTGCACATTCTCCCCGTGTCTGCGTGGGTTTCCTCAGGGTGCTAGGTTTCCTCCCACAGTCCAAAGATGTGCAGGTCAGAGGGATTGGCCATGCTAAATTGCTCATAGTGTTAGGTGCACTAGTCAGAAGGAAATGGGTCTGGATGGGTTACTCTCCAGAGGGTCGGTGTGCACTTATTGGGCCAAATGGCCTGCTTCCACACTGTAGGGAATCTAATCTAATCAATTGATAGCTACATGACATAGACAACATAATAGGCATTAGCTAGGATATTGTCATAGGATTAATGGTGAGGATCTCAGTGCTCACTATTACTGAACCAGACAGCAACCTCTGGCTTGAGCACATGCGTAGTTCAACGTGAAAATCAGAAAGTTACTTTTCAAGTTGCACTGCTCCTCTAGAAGCTTCAGTCAAAAGCTTAGTATTGAAACATGAAGAACACACATGAAAGCAGAAAGTGCTGGAGAAACCCAGCAAGTCTGGCAGCAAGTGTGAAGAGAGAGAAGAGAGTCATTCTACATTGTACTTTCTCAGTGCAATATGACTCTCCTTTGCAGCTGTTCAGACTCCAGCATTTGTTGTATTTTGCTTTAAGGGGGATGAAGTTATACATACATAAGCTATACAGGTTAATATAGGATATCTGGTGTGCTTCAGTCCAACTCGTCCATGCCGACCAGATATCCTAAATTAACCTAGTCCCACTTGCCAGCATTTGGCCCATATCCCTCTAACCCCTTCCTATTCATATACCCATCCAGATGTCTTTTAAACTTTATAATTGTACCAGCCTCCATCACGTCCTCTGGCAACTCATTCCACACACGCACCACCCTCTGCGAAACTTGCTCCTTATGTCCTTTTTATATCTTTCCCCCCCTCGCATTTACCTACCTCATAGCTCTAAACATGGTAAACAAACTCAGTTCTGTATAAATAAACAGCCAGGTTCTAGGAGTCTTCAATAATTGAGGAGTGCTCGTGCAAACCTGAACAAATTGTTAACTATTTCAAAGTAAAAAGGAAGTCCTGATCAGATGTTTCCCAGAGCTTTGTAGGATGCTGGGGAAGAGATTGTGGGCACCCAGTAGAGATACGTGTGTCATTGACAGGCACACGTGTGGTGCTGGAAGACTGGAAGTTGACTAATGTGGAACCATTACTTCATAAAGGCTGTAAGGAAAAGCCAGGAACTACAGCATAGACCAGTGAGCCTGGTGTCAGTGGTGGGTAAGTTGTTATAGGGGATTCTCAGGGATAGGATTTACATGCATATGGAAAGACAAGGACTGCTTAGAGATAGTCAACATGGCTTTGTGCATGGGAAATCGTGTCTCAATAACTTGACTGAGTTTTTTGAAGAGGTGACAATGCATGGTAAAATGTTGTCGATATGGTCTTCAGCAAGGCATTTGACAAGGCTCTGCAGGGCTTTTTAAGAAATATATTCATTCACAGGATGTCTAGGCCAGCATTTATTGCCCATCCCGAATTGCCCAAAAGCATGTTAGAAATCACATGTGGGCCAGACAAGGATGGCAGTTTCCTTCTCTATAGGGCATTAGTCAACCAGATGGTTTTTTTCGACAATGGATTAATGGTCATCATTAGACATTTCATTCCAGATTTTTTGTTTGAAGTCAAATTCCACCACCTGCCATGGCGAGATTAAAACTCGGGTCCCCATAAATTATATGCATTTCTGGATTAATATTCCAGCAACAATACCAGTCGGTTATCACCTCTCCCTTAGTAGATTGGTTAGTAGGTTAGATACATGGGATCCAGGAGGAAACTAGCCAATTGGAAACAAAATTGGCTTGAAGGTAGGAAGCAGAGGGTGGTGGTGAAGGATTCCTTTTCGGAGTGGAGGACTGTGACCAATGGTGTGCCACAATGGTGTGCTGGGTCCATTGCTTTTGGATGTGAATATAGGAGGTGTGGTTAGTAAATTTGCAGATAACACCAAAATAGGTGGTGTTGAGGACAATGAAAAAGAATATCTCAGAGTACAATGGGACCTTGATCAGGTGGTCCAATGTGGCAAGGAGTAGCAGATGGACTTTAATTTAGATTAATGTGAGGTGCTGCATTTTGGTAAGGCAAATCAGGGCAGGACTTATACACTCAATGTTAGAGCCCTGGGAGTGTTACCGAACAAAGAGACCCAGTGGTGCAGGTACAGAGCTCCTTGAAGGTAGAGTTACAGGTAGGTGGGGTGGTGAAGAAGGCATTTGGCACATTTGCCTTCATTGGTCAAAACATCGAGTATTTGGAATTGGGACATTATGTTGAGGCTGTATAGGACGTAGGTCAAGACATTTTTGGAATACTGTATGCAAGTTTAGTTACCCTTTAATAGGAAGAATGTTGTTAAACTTGAGACATTGCAGAAAAGGATGTTGCTTACCACCGTGCCAACCAGACATTTTTGGAATACTTTATGCAAGTTTAGTTACCCTTTAATAGGAAGAATGTTGTTAAACTTGAGTCATTGCAGAAAAGGATGTTGCTGGGACTGGAGAGTTTGAGCAAAAGGGAGAGACTGAATAATCTAGGCCTTTTACCCTGGAGTGTTTGAGGCTGAAGGGTGACTGTATAGAGGTTTGTAAAATCATGAGGGGCATGGATAGGGTGAATAGCTGGGGGTTTTCCCTGGGGTGGGGAGTCCAGAGCTACAGGGCATAAATTTAAGGTGAGAGGAGAAAGATTCAAAAGGGGCTTGAGGGGCAACTTTTTCACACAGAGGGTGGTGCGTGTATGAAACAAACTGCTGGAGGAAATGGTGGAGGTTAGTACAATTACAACATTTAATAGGCAGCTGCATTGGTATATGAATAGGATGGGTTCAGAGGGAAATGCTGGCAAATGGGATGAGGTCAGATTGGGATGTCTGGTTGGCACTGACGACTTGATCTGAAGGGTCTGTTTCCGTGTTGTATGACTCTATCGCTAAAAGTAATTATAATTCCCCTCACTCCTTCAACAGAGATGACAGGTGGCAGCTTAAGCCAAGGGTCACCATAGTTCAGGCAAGAGAAACAGGGACATTTCTGATAAACTCAGCCACTGCCGGAATTAAACACGCAATGATGGCATCATTCCACATGACAAACCAACTGCCCAGACCCTTTTGGCTAATGCCCATTCACACTATAGATAGAGGCACCCTTGAGCTAGACCTCACTAGAAGTGAGGTTCACAGCTACCAGTTCCACATGACCTAATATGCATGTTTTTTGAATTTTTAATACTCTTACTAAATCTTAATTACTTCTCACTGAGTCACTGGAGGAAATCAATACATGTTTTTTGTAATGGCCTAAAAAGCATCCTCAACAAAATACAAGAAAAATGAAAGCGGAGTCGCAGGTAGATAGGATAGTGAAGAAGGCGTTTGGTATGCTTTCCTTTATTGGTCAGTGCATTGAGTATAGGAGTTGGGAGGTCATGTTGCAGCTGTACAGGACACCTATGGAATACTGTGTGCAAACTGGTCTCCCTCCTATTGGAAGGATGTTGTGAAACTTGAAGGATTCAGAAAAGATTTACAAGGATGAGGCTAGGTTGGAGAGTTTGAGGTATAGGGAGAGGCTGAGGCTGTTTTCCCTGGAGTGTCAGAGGTTGACGGGTGACCTTATAAGAGGTTTATAAAATCACGAGGGGCATGGATAGAGTAAATAGACAAGGTCTTTTACCTGAGGTGGGGGAGTCCAGAACTAGAGGGCATAGGTTTAGGGTGAGAGGAGAAAAATTTAAAAGGGACCTAAGGGGCAACTCCTTCACACAGAGGATGGTGCATGAATGGAATGAGCTGCCAGAGGAAGTGGTAGAGGTTGGAACAATTGCAACATTTAAAAGGCATCTGGATGGGTACATGAATAGGAAGGGTTTGGAGGGAAATGGGCCAAGTGCTGGCAAATGGGACTAAATTAATTTATCTGGTTGGCATGTACGAGTTGAACCGAAGGGTCTGTTTCTGTGCTGTACATCTCTATGAATGCTCTATCAACTGAACTACATTCAGTAAAATAAATGAAACAGAGAAGAGATGAGTGCTGGAGCCTTGCAGTAAATGTGCATCTTTTATAGATTAAACTGAATGCAAACTGTAATGTATGCACAACAGATCTACATTGTTATCCTCCATAGCCAGATTTATTCATTCAATTTTAAAAAAGCAAAATGAGAAGTAGCTTGTGGAAGTGTTTGACCTATTATATTGCCATGATTAAAGATGCAATTTATTGCCTTTTAATTGAGCTGCTTCAGCCTTCTTAAAATACAGTACCATATCAATCAGTCATCTCTGCATTCCTATAATTCATTCCTTACTTAACAAAGTATGAGCTTCTCATTGTGTGACCTGGAGACAGTCTGTTTATGGCACACTGAAATCAAAAGTTGTGAGGATGGTTCTTGTTGATTATCACAATGGTAACTCTTGAAAGTTGTCATTTAATTCCTAGTGTCATGTAGATGGTGGGGCAGTGTTTGAGTCAGTGGACTATAGTGCTAAGGTGGAGAAAGTGAGGACTGTAGACGCTGGAGATCAGAATCGAGTGTGGTGCTGGAAAAGCACAGCAGGTCAGGCAACATCTGAGGAGCAGGAGAATCAATGTTTTGGGATTACGCCGTTCATCAGGAATGAGGCTTGTGGGTCGGGGTTGAGAGATAAATGGGAGGGAGGGTGGGGTTGGGGGAGGTGGCTGAAAAAACGATAGGTGGATGAATGTGAGGGAAAAAGTGATAGGTCAGAGGGGGCAGTGGGCCGTGTGGTTGCAGGATCCCAAGGCGGATAAATGTGGATTTCAATAGCTTCCTCATTTCCCCTTCACCCACATTATCCCAGTCCCAAGCCTCCAACTTAGCACAGCCCTCCGGACCCATCCATCACTCTCCCTCTGACCTATCACCTTTTCCCTCCCATTTATCTCTCAGCCCCGACCCACAAGCCCCTCCCATTTATCTCTCAGCCCCAACCCACAAGCCTCATTCTTGATGAACGGCTCATGCCTGAAACGTCGATTCTCCTGTTCCTCAGATGCTGCCTGATCTGCTGTGCTTTTTCAGCACCACACTCTCAGCTTTAGTCCCAAGCCTGTACGTTTAATGCTCTCGAAGCAATGCGTTCAAATCCTATATGACTACAAAGGGATCTTGATCAAATGGGTCAATGGGCTGAAAAATGACAGATAGAGTTCAATCTGGATAAATGTGAGCTATTGTATTTTAGTATACCAAACAAGGGTAAGGATTATACGATTAATGATAGGGCCTTAGGTAGTGTTGTAGAACAGAGGGACATAGGGGTGCAGGTACATAATTCTTTGAAGTTTGTGTCACAGATAGACAAGGTGGTTAAGAAGGCATTTGGCACACTTGCCTTTATTGCTCAGTCCTTTGAGTATAAGAGATGGGACATCATGTTGAGGTTGTACAGGACATTGGTGAGGCCTCTTCTGGAATAGTGTTGAATTCTAGTCACCTGGTTATAGCAAGGATATTATCAAGTTGGAAAGGGTTCAGAAGAGATTTACCAGGATGTTCCCGGGTATGGAAGGTTTGAGTTACACAGAAAGGCTGGCTAGGCTGGAACTTTTCTCAGGGAGCATAGGAGGTTAAGAGGCAATCGGGGGGGGTGGGGGCGTCACATTTTTAAGGTGAGTGGAGAGATTTAAAAAAGACATGAGGCACATCTTTTACACAGAGGGTAGTGGTGGATGCGGGTGTAATTATAATGTTCAAAAGACATTTGGATAGATATATGAATTGTAAAGATTCGGAGGGATATGAGCCAGGAGCAGGAAGGTGGGACTAGTTTAGTCTGGGATTATGGACTGGTTGGACCAAAGAGTTTGTTTCCGTGCTGTATGACTGTATGACTCTATGGCCGGTGAGCAAATTTTAAATTCCAATAAAATCTGAAATTAAAAGAAGTGCGAGGCAATTGATACAATTCTTGTAAAAATGCACCTGGTTCACTAATGTCCTTTAGGAAAGGAAATACACTGTTGTCATGCAGCATGGCCTAAATATTTGATAAGGAAAAGAAATGCAAATCTATGTGAAAAGATCAAGGGTGTGGGATTAAGTGGATGCAGAATCTTGAAATATTTTTATGGCAGAGGTAGGTGGATTCTTCTTTGCTGAGGGAATAAAGGTTATCAGGGATGTACGGATTGTAAAGTTGAGGTTAAAGTCAATCAGTCATGACCTTAATGAATGGCAGAACAGGCCAGCTGCCCACTCTTGTTCCTTGTTTGTATGTTGAATATTGTTCTTTCAAAGAGCTGGTACAGAAGGCTGAATGGCCTTTTTTGTGCTGTGTAATGAGGTTGAATGTAGAATTCCGTATTGAAAGGCATATTTTCAATTAATTAAAATAGCAAGTATCATTATGCTGCATAATTACATTTGAATATTTGCCCTGTATTCCCCTATTCTGGTGTTGTTTGCCAAGCAGCCTTCAGTGTCTCACTTGTTAGGCTTAATACAATTGCTGACATCACCTCATCATTGATTGCTGACTGTACAATCACGTTTAAGCTGATTTTTGAAAATTAAAATAAAAGTTCCACATTACTTTGACAGTTTAGTTCTCTGAAACATATACTCTTTCATTTAAATTGTATAATTAATTGGTATTTGAAACTTGGAGCTATTTATGATAGATGTTGCTGCTAATGCACTTGATCCTTGGTGACAGCAAATGCAGCCCTATTCAAATGGAACCGTAAGAAATTACAGAGTTGTGAACACAGCCCAGTCCTTCACACAAGCCAACCTTCTATCCATTGACTCCACCCACACTTCTACTGTCTCGTGAAGGCAACCAACATCATCAAAGACCCCTCCCACCCCGGTTATAATCTCTTCCAACCTCTTCCATCGGGCAGAAGATACAAACGCTTAAACACATATATCAACACATTCAAGAACAAATTCTCCCCTTTCTATTGTTAGACTTTTGAATGGACCTGAAAATGTGTTGCTGGAAAAGTGCAGCAGGTCAGGCAGCATCCAGGGAACAGGAGAATCGACGTTTCGGGCACAAGCCCTTCTTCAGGAATCCAGCAACACATTTTCAGCTCTGATCTCCAGCATCTGCAGACCTCACTTTCTCCTTTTGAATGGACCTGTCCAATTTTAAATTTGAAAATTGATCTCATTCATTTCACACCTTCTCTGCAGCTGTAACATTGTATTGTTCACTAAGTTCTATTGCCCTAATGCACTTTGCATGGTATGTCTGTACTGCATGCAGAACAAAACTTTTCACTGTACCTTTGTACATGTGATAATAATAAATCAAATCAAAGATGTTAAGTGCCAGAATGTAACTGACTGAGCAGAGCCCGAGCCTGCTCTCAGGATCTGAACATGGTTCACATCCAACAGGAATCAATAGCTAAAGGGAATCCAGGTTATGTCTAATTCCTCTCCACCATCCCACCTTCCTCTGTTAATCCCAGGGTTCTGATAATCATTGGAGGATGCCGCTCAGAATTCTGGCTGAGACCAGTTAACTCACCACAGACTGGATTAAACATTCCTGCACTGTGTGTTTGAGTTACTTGCTGAATAAACTTGCTAAACTACCTGGTAAACTTCCACAACACAGAACATAGAACACCACAGCACAGTACAGGCTCTTTAGTCCTTGATGTTGTGCCAACCTATGAAACCAATCTAAAACTCACCTAACCTACACTATTCCATTATCATCCACATGCATATCTAATGACCATTTAAATGCCCTTAAAGTTGGTGAGTCCACTACTGCTGAAGGCAGGGCTTTCCATGTTCTTACTACTCTTTGAGTAAAGAAACTACCTCTGCCATCTGTCCTATATCTATCACCCCACAATTTAAAGCTATGCCCCCTTGAGCTAGCTATCACCATCTGAGGAAAAGGGCTCTGACTGTCCACCCTATCTCATCCTTTGATCATCTTGTGTGTCTCTATTAAGTCGCCTCTTAACCTTCTTTTCTCTAATGAAAACAACCTCAAGTCCCTCAGCCTTTCCTCATCAGACTTTCCCTCCATACCAGGCAACAACCTAGTAAATCGCCTCTACATCCTTTCCAATGTTTTCACATCCTTCCTACAATGCGGTGACCAGAACTGTATGCAATACTTGAAATGCGGCCGCAACAAAGTTTTGGACAGCTGCAACATGACCTCATGGCTCCGAAATTCAATCCCTCTATCAATAAAAATTAACACACCCTACCTCTTCTTAACAAGGAGAAAGTGAGGTCTGCAGATGCTGGAGATCAAAGTTGAAACTTTATTGCTGGAACAGCACAGCAGGTCAGGTCCCTCCTCCCTACCTTTTATCTTCTCCTGCTGAACACTCTCTGCTCATTCCTGAAGAAGGGCCTGTGCCCGAAACGTCGAATCTCCTGTTCCCTGGATGCTGCCTGACCTGCTGTGCTGTTCCAGCAATAAAGTTTCAACTCTTCTTAACAACCCCATCAACCTGGATGGCTCTACACCCCTTCTGGAACAAGGGGACATCATTTGCTATCCTTCATTCTTCTGGCACTATTCCTGTAGACAATGATGACATAAAGATCAAAGCCAAAGGCTCTGCAAATTCCTCCCTGGCTTCCTAGAGAATCCTAGGATAAATCACATCCAGCCCAGAGAATTTATCTATTTTCACACTTTCCAGAATTGCTAACACCTCTTCCTTATGAACCTCAATCCCGTCTAGTTTAGTAGCCTGTATCTCAGTATTTTCTGTGACAACATTGTCTTTTTCCTGAGTGAACACGGATGAAAAATATTCATTTAGCACCTCTCCTATCTCCTCGCACTCCACATACAACTTCCCACTACTGTCCTTGATTGGCCCTAATCTTACTCTAGTCATTCTTTTATTCCTGACAAACCTGTAGAAAGCTTTGGGGTTTTTCTTGATCCTACCTGACAAAGACTTCTAATTTCCCCTCCTGGCTTTTCTTAGCTCTCTCTTTAAGTCTTTCCTGGCTAACCTGTAACACTCAAGTGCCCTTCACTTCTCATCTTTACATAAGTCGCCTCCTGCCTCTTGACAAGAGACTCACCTTCTTTAGTAAACCATGGCTCCCTCGTTCGACAACTTCCTCCCTGCCTGACCGGGTACGTACTTATCAAAGTCACGCAGTAGCTGCTCCTTGCATAAGCTCCACATTTCAATTGTGCCCATCCCCTGCTGTTTCCTTCCCCATCCTATGCATCCTAAATCTTGCCAAATTGCATCATAATTGCATTTCCCCCAGCTATAACGTTTGCCTGTGGTATGTGCCTATTCCTTTCCATTGCTAAAGTAAACATAATCGAATTGTAGTCACTATCACCAAAGTGCTCACCTACCTGCATGTCTAACACCTGGCCAGTTCATTACCCAGTACCAAATTCAATGTGACCTTGTCTCTTGTTGGCCTGTCTACACATTGTGTCAGGAAATCCTCCTGCACACATTGGACAAAAATTGACCCATCTAAAGTACTCAACCTATAGCATTTCCAGTCAATATTTGAAAAGTTGAAGTCCCCCATAACAACCACTGTGTTACTCTCACTCCTATCCAGAATTACCTTTGAAATCCTTTCCTCTACATCTCTGGAACTATTTGGAGGCCTATAGAAAACTCCCAACAGGGTGATATCTCCTTTCCTGTCTCTAACCTCAGCCCATACCGCCTCAGTAGAGGTACTGATAAAGTGCTAGGAACATGTTGCTCAGACAAATGGTAACAGAATATGGTTTGCAATGAAAGTACCTAACCAGTGAGGGATAGGGTAAAATAATTAAAGGTGAAAATGCAGGGAAGAAATTTGTACTGGATCCCTGCAAATACTAATCACTCAAGTTTTCTGTACATCAATAAAGAAAAATTGCTTTTGCAAATGTAAGAAGTGGGGTCTATTTTTCCTGCAGTCCTGATAAGCAATGGACTTGACAAAAGATAAGAACAATTATTTGACCTGACCTGTGGTTTAAAAAAGGTCTGCACAGAGAAATAGAACAGCACAGCCCAAATACAGGCCCTTCGGCCCACCATGTCTATACTGACCATGAAGCCATTCTAAACTAATCCCATCTGCCTGCACATGATCCATATTCCTCTACTTCCTGCCTATTCATGTGGTTGTCTAAGTGTCTCTTAAATGTTAGTATCGTATCTAGCCTAAGGAATCTGAGCCTGTTCTCCTTGGAGAAAAGAGGGCTGAGAGGAGATTTGTTAGAGGTTCTCAAAATTGTGAGGGAATTGGATAGAGTTGATAAACAGAAGATGTTCCTGCTTGTAAAAGAAAAAGAATGAGAGGGTATTGATTTAAAGTGACATGCCAATGAGGTAAGGGTGATATGAAGAAAAGCTTTTCACTCAGCAAGTCGCAAGAGTGTGGAATGCACTGCCTGGCAATATGGACAAAGTCAGAAATCACACATCACCAGGCTTATAGTCCAACAGGTTTATTTGAAGGTACAAGCTTTTGGAGAGCTGCTTCTTCTTCAGGTATCTGAGGCATTCAAGAAGCCATTAGATAGAAATGATGTACAAGGAAATGGGGAAAAGGCAGAAGATTGGAACTAGTTATTAGAACCACTGCAGGGACACTGGGGGGATGGTCTCCTTCTGCACTATAACAATTCTATGATTCTGCACCTCCCACAATGCAGCACTGTTGTGGTTCTGTTCGCCGAGCTGGGAATTTGTGTTGCAGACGTTTCGTCCCCTGTCTAGGTGACATCCTCAGTGCTTGGGAGCCTCCTGTGAAGCGCTTCTGTGATCTTTCCTCCGCCATTTGTAGTGGTTTGAATCTGCTGCTTCCGGTTGTCAGTTCCAGCTGTCCGTTGCAGTGGTCGGTATATTGGGTCCAGGTCGATGTGCTTATTGATTGAATCCCTTAACAGTGAATTGACATGTCAATGCTTAATTCCCTGGAACCTCGTGACTCCAGAGTTGAAAAGTCTAATTCTAGGGGGCATGCATTTAAGGTGAGAGGGGGTAAGTTCAAAGGAGATGTGAGGGGCAGGTTTTTTTATACAGAGAGTAGTAGGAGTTTGGAATGTGCTGCCAGGGGTGGTGGTGGAGGCAGATATGACAGGGGTGTTTAAGGGACTTTTAAATAACTCATGATTAAGCAAAGAATAGAGGGATATAGACCAAGGGGAGGCAGAAGGGAATAGTTTAACTTGGTGTCATGTTCAGCACAACATCATGAGCCAAAGGGCCTGTGCTGTACTGTTCTGTGCTCTGATTCAGAGCCCAGATTGAGCACATGTGATGAAGATAATTGTCTATATACACACACACTACCTAAATCGGGACATATACCCCCTGATTTCTCATCCCATTCCAAACAATGCAGCCATCTCTCAGCATGATTAAGGGACGCTTTGAACCTGAAATTCATGGAGACCAAGGAAGCTAATGGGTGAATTTTGTAATTGCTCAAGCAATGATAGGAGTGGCCAAGTGCTATCAGCACTCGTTGTTCTGTAAAATCTCAGGTGTAGATCATCAGACCATGTCTTTGAGTGGTCATTGTGTAAGGAACGAGTCAAACTCAAAGGAGGCTTCCATATATAAAATGGTTCGATAGGTCACAGTGACAATCAGTTCTCCTGTAAACAACATGAGAAGAAAGCGTACAGCCATAATGACATTTATATCAATGCAATCTGGAATTTAAAACAAATCTCTCGAAGGCATGTTGTCACCAAAGTGGTGAGATTGACATTCCTCAGTCAGGTTTATTAACACACTGCTCAATGACGTCTAAGGCTTTTTGGCAACAAAACTATGTTCAAACAATGTCATCTGCAGTTACACTTAATACAAGGCTAGTTCTGGTAATACCTCAACTAAGCATCATTTAATATACTTTCAAACAAATATTTTGCAATGGCACATGTGGAAAGAATTGTTTTTTTTTTTAAATGCAATCATTGGATGATGATGTTCCTGCCTAGGTCAGCATTTATTTCCCATCCAGAAGGTAGTAAAGAGTCAACCACATTGTTGTGGGTCTGGAGTCACATGTAGGTGAGACCAGGTAAGGATGGCAGTTTTCTTCCATAAAGGACAGTAGTGAACCAGATGAGTTTATCCTAACCGTTAATTCTTGGCCATCGTTCGACCATTAATCCCAGATTATGAGAAAGTGAGGACTGCAGATGCTGGAGATCAGAGTTGAAAAGTGTGGCGCTGGAAAAGCACAACATGTCAAGCAGCATCTGAAGAGCAGGAGAATTGAACATAAGCCCTTCATCAGGAATGTTGGGGGAGGGCATGAGTGCTGAGAGATATATATGAGGCTGGAGGTGGGGTGGCAGGTGAGGAAACTGGGAAGGTGATAGGTAGATGCAGGTGGGGGATTGATGGTGATAGGTTGGAGGAGAGGGTGGAGTGGATAGGTGGGAAGGAAGATGGACAGGTAGGACAGTTCAAGAGGGTGGTGCAGAGTTGGAGGGTTCGGTTTGGGATGCGGTGGTATGAGGGGAGATGAGGAAACTGGTGAAATCCACATTGATCCCATGCAGTTGTAGGGTCCAAGGCCGAAGATGAGGCATTCTTTCTTCAGGCGTCAGGTGGCTGGATTTGGTGGTTGAGGAGGCCTAGGACTTGAATATCCTTGGCGGAATGGGAGGGGGAGCTGAAGTGGTTAGCCACAGGGCGGTGGAGTTGCTTAGTGCATGTGTCTCAGAGATGTTCACTCAAACACTCTATTAGTTGGCGTCCTGTCTCTCCCCACTCCAGCGCCATCCCTTATTCCTAATTCCTCTGTCTCTACTGTATCTACTCCCAGGAGGAGCAATTCCACTCCAGGACATCCCAGATGGCCTTCTAGTTGAAGGACTGCAATTTCCTCTCCCAAATGATCAACAATGCCCGTCAGCGCATCTCCTCCCACTCCAACCACAACAAAGATAGAACCCCCCTGGTCCTCACCCTCCACCCCATTAATCTCCAGATACAGTGCATTATCCTCTGTCATTACTGCCATCTACAATCAGACCCCACCATCAGAGATATATTTCCCCTCCCCACCCCTATCGGCATTCCGCTGAGATTATTCCTTCCGCGACTCCCTTGTTGGTCTATGCCCCCTACCAATCCACCCTCCACTCCTGTCACCTTCCCTTGCCACCACAAGAGATGTAAAACCTGCACCCACACCTCCCCCTTTCACCTCCATCCAAGGCCTCAAACGATCCTTCGACACCATCTGAGATTTTCCTGCACATCTAAACACCTCATCTACTGTGTCCATTGCTCTCGATGTGGTCTCCTCTACGTTGGGGAGTCAGGATGCCAGCTTGCAGAACATTTCAGAGAATATCTCCAGGACACACACACGAACCAACTCCACCGCCCTGTGGTTGACCACTTCAACTCCCCTTCCCACTCCACCAAGGACATGCAAGTCCTAGGCCTCCTCCACCACCAAATCCAAGCCACACAACACCTGAAGGAAGAACGCCTCATCTTCCACCTTGGGACCTGACAACCACATGGCATCAACATCAACTTCACTAGTTTCCTCATCTCCCTTCCCTCACCTCATCCCAGACCCCACCCTCCAACTCTACACCGCGCTTTTGAACTGTCCTATCTGTCCATTTTCCTTCCCACTTATTCACTGTACCTTCCCCTCCGACCTATCACCATCACCCCCACCTGCACTTGTCTATCGCTTTCCCAGCTGCCTCACCCCCACCCTCCCATTTATCTCTCAGCCCACTTCACCCACCACATTTCTATTGAAGGTTTTATGCCCAAAATGTCGATTCTCCTGCTCCTCGGGTGCTGCCTGACTTGCTGTGCTTTTCCAGCGCCAATCGTTTCAATCTTAATTCCAGATATTTATTGAATTTAGTTTCTACCATCTGCTGTGGCAGGTTTTAAACTGGCTTCCCCAGAACATTATCTAGGTCTCTGGGTTAACAGTCCAGTGACAATACACCTGGGCATCACCTCCCCTTGATAATGGGAACAGACTAATTTGAGAAACCCTTGTCAATGAGAGAGCCCAGACATGATGGACTAATTGGTCTTCTATCAAGCTATATGAACTTACAGTGGTAATCCAGACCAGACCTCATTTACTTTATCTCCTCTTCCCTTTCTCTGCTTCCCAGTTATGTATATTGAGAGAAGAATGCTCCCAACTTTTCATCCTTGTCCAAAAATAAATCAAAGAACTGCGGATGCTGTAAATCAGAAACAAAAGCAGAAATTGCTGGAAAAGCTCAGCAGGTCTGGCAGCATTTATGGAGGGAAAGCAGAGTTAATGTTTCGGGTTCAATGACCGTTCTTCAGAACACCTGCTGCTTTATCCCAAAACCCCTTGCAAATCATTTTTATCCAAATAATCATCCAGTGCCCTTCTTGAATGGCTCAGTTGAACCTGCCTCCTTCACATTTCCAGGCTGTGTATTCCTTTCCCTAATAACTTGCTGAGTGAAGAAGGATTTTCTTTGCTTTACCCTTGCTGCTTTTGCAGATAATCTATGCCCCTCTTGTTTTTATGCCTTTTAGACACAGGAACAGCTTCTTCTGATTCACTTTCTTTCTAGATTAGAGTGGTGCTGGAAAAGCACAGCAGTTCAGGCAGAATCCAAGGAGCAATAAAATCGACTTTTCGGGCAAAAGCCCTTCATCTGGAATACAGGCAGAGTGCCTGAAGGGTGGAGAGATAAATGAGAGGAGGGTGGTTGGGGAGAAAGTAGCATAGAGTACAATGGGTGAGTGGGGGAGGCTCAGGATTTTGAAAACCCTCATCAAAGCTCCTCTCAACCTTCTTCTCTCCAAGAAAAACAGTCCCAAAACTTCTTCAATCTATCCCTATGACTGAGGTTTCTCATTCCTGAAACCGTTTTTGTAAACTGCTCCTGCACTTTCCCCAATACCAATATTCGCTTCCTACAACATAAGGCCCACAACTGTACATAATACTCGAGCTGAGGTCTAACAAGGGTCTTATACACCTCCATGCTTTTGTACTCTATGCCTCTATTAATAATGCGAAGGATACTGTACGCTTTACTATTGGTCTTGCTGTACCTGTTCTGCCACTCTCAATGATCTGTGCATGTTTGCACACCGGTTCCTCTGCTCCTTCGTCTCCTTAAGAATTATACCCACTGTTTTATGTTGTCTTTTAATGTTCTTTCTAACAAAATGTATCACCTCACAGTTCTCTGAGTGGAAGCTATCTGCCCACTCTACCAACTTGTCTACACCCTTCTGGAGATCCGAACCGTCGCCTACGTTTACAATCCTTCCAAGGTTTGTGTCCACATTGAGCAGCTACCTTTCAAAATAAGGCAAGGAAACATGCTTGTTAGAATGAAAAGCAATTGGATATAATGCTGCTTGTGTCAGTGTAAACAGGAACAACATTCCCATTGCACAAACAGCCATCTACAAGTGGGAGAGAGGAGAGAGAAATCAGCTGCTTGTCCCAGCAAAAGCAACTGACTCTTAAAAACTCCTTACCTGCTGCTCTGTAAGCTGGCGAGTGATGCGACGTACTTTCTGTAACACCGTCCACAAAGGAGACGGGGTTAATTATCGTTGCATGCAGTGCTACATAGCTACAACTAGGAGTGCCGCATCAATGCGAGAATTGCTTAGAAGAAAAACTGATTTAACGCCTACAAATCATTTGAGTTCTATGGATTAGTTGGCAGTTGCATTTTCATTACAAAAGAGAGTTTCACTCTTATCAGGAGCTGACTGCCTCTGACCCGATAAGTAAGACTCAAGACTTGCCTGAAGAGGGAATTTTCTTTAGAAGTCGTTAAGTACTTACTATGGTTTAATGCTTAACTAGCAGAATAATGGATAGATGGGTGTGATTTCAAGGACTGAATCAAACTTACAGCTCTGTTGATCTGTTTATGGTGTACACTGGACAACTGATCCTAGGTTAACGATGGTATCAATCCTTCAAGCTGTTGTGCTGGTTATAATACCTAGCAACTTGAGAAGGCAGGAGAAATCACTGAGAGACTTTACTCACAATCTATATTGTGCGTTTAGCAGCGAAATACTTTTGGCAAAGTTGTCATTAAACCAAAATGGAAACCAAGCCAAAGAAGACATAAGGAATGCATGGCCAAAACCTTTGATGCGGGAGGTGATGGCTTCGTGGTATTATCACAGGACTGTTAATTCAGACACCCAGATAATATTCTGAGGACCTGGGTTTGAATCACGCCAAGGCAGATGGTGCAATTTGAATTCAATAAAAATATCTGGAATAAAGAGTCATCTAACAATAACCATAAATCCATTGTCAATTGTCGGAAAAGCCCATCTGGTTCATTAATATCCTTTAGGGAAGGAAACTGCTTACCCCTAGTCTGGCTTACATATGACTCCAGACACATAACAACGTGGATTATGTGTCTGGAGTCCTTGAGCTCCCTTCTGGGCAATTAAGGATGGGCAATAAATGCTGGCCTAGCCAGTGATGCTTTCATCCTGTGAATAAATTGTAAAACAAAGGAGCATTTCAAGGAGGCCATTAAAGAAGGGAGGGGGCAGAGAGAGCAAAGCTAAATGGCTCAGTGGTTAACACTGTTGTCTCACAGCACTAGGGACCTGGGTTCAATTCCACCCTTGGGCAACTGTCTGTGTGGCTTCTGAGCATTCTCCTCATGTCTGCATGGGTTTCCTTCAGGTGCTCCAGTCTCCTTCAACAGTTCGAAGATATGCAGATTAGGTGGATTGGTCATGCTAAATAGCCCATAGTATCCAGGATGTGCACTTGGTGGATTAGCCAGGGGCAACGCAGGGATAGAGGGGTGGGTCTGGGTGGGATGCTCTTCAGAGGGTTGGTGTAGACTCAATGGGTCAAATGGCCTGCTTCTACAGTGTAGAAATTCTATGGATTCTAAACATTCCCTCTGATTAAGATAATGGAATAGAGGTATTCTCAGATGATGGTGTAGTCAGCAGTCCAGGCTGGACAGCAGCAAATAAAGCTACTGAGAGGTAGTTCATCATGGACACAGTCAGATACATTTCTGCCTTTGATTTGGATTTGGTTCACTATGGTGGCAAGAGCAGAAATGGGAATGAAGAGATTGAAACAGGGAACAACCAGCAGAGATAAAGCATGGAAGCAGACCCCTTGCCAGCATTTGGTCTATAAATCGCTGAACCATTCCTATTCATATACCCATCCAGATGCCTTTTAAATGCTATGATTGAACCAGCCTCCACCACTTCCTCTGGCAGCTCGTTCCATACAGGTACTAGCCTCACAATGGAAATGTTGCCCCTTAGGTCCCTTTTATATCTTTCCCCTCTCACCCTAACCCTGTGCCCCCTTGTGTTGGACTCCTCTACCGTTAGGAAAAGAACTTGGCTGTTCACCCTATCCAAGCCCCTTATGATTTTATTAACCTCTATAAGGTCACCCTTCGGCCTCTGATGCTCCAGGGGGAGAAAGCCCCAGCCAATTCAGCCTCTCCCTGTAGCTCAAACCTTCTAAATTCCACAATGTTGAATGAACTGGGTCAGCTCACTGTGCTGTATGACCATTTCTGTCACCATTCTCTTCAAGAACAGAGGCCGCTTGGTCTAGTACTGTAAAGGAAATCCATTTCCTGGTCTAACTAGAAGAGTGGCTTGTAGTTAACAAGATATAGCTTATTGTGTCATAGAAACTAATTAAAGTTACATTGATCTGATGGACATTGTTACAGGATGATCTTATGTGACATCTCACTGTTTCAAGATCCTCAGTCTATATAACATCAGATAGTACTTATGGCACTCCTCAGTGTTAAGTCTTTCAGACTATAACTGACACACATGTTTAGGAAGTGACAACACATTCATATCCTTTGGAGAGGTGGCATTGAACTTCCCTTGACCATTAATTCAGTCTAATCTCTGAGTTTTGGCAATCCTGGGATTTCTTCTTTTATAACCTGTTGTGTAGATCATGTGAGTTTGGGAAGATTTATTTTATAAGTAAGTAGATTCATTTTTTAAAAGTCTTTCATGGGAAGTGGGCATCAATAGAATGGTCAGCATAGTTGGCAAGGTAAGGCTATTGGTTAGTTCAGTTGGCTGGATGGCTGGTTTATAATAGAGTGATGGCAACAGTGTGGTTCAATTCCTGCACTGGATGTGGTCACTTTCTTAACCTCCTCCGTCGCCTAAAGTGTGGTGATCCTCTGGTTAAACAATAATCAGTCATCTGCTAATGAGCGAGCAGGATGATGATTACTTTACCTCCTGTTATTTATTGGCATCCCTTATTAGCCTTGATCTAAGTGGCTTGTTAAGGCCATTTCAGGGGAAGTTAAGAGTCATCCACTTTGCTATGGAGTGGAGTCACATGGAGATACTGAATAAGAACTGCAGGTTTTCTTACATAAGAGACATTAATAAAGCTGTTGAGTCTTAACAGTACTCAATGAGAATTTAATGGGTACCATTAGCGATGACTCATCTTGCAATTGCAAATTTGTTCTTTGAATTCAGTTCCATTAGCTGCTGTGGTGGGATAGGAACCTTTATTGGTCAGTGCATTGATAATAGGAGTTTTGATGTCATGCTGCAGCTGTACAGGACATTGGTGAGGCCACTTTTGGAATACCATGTTCTATTGTGGTCTCCCTGCTATAGGAAGGATATTGTTAAACCTGAAAGGGTGCAGAAAAGATTTACAAGGATATATTAGGGGTTGGAGGGTTTGAGCTACAGGGAGAGGCCGAATAGGCTGGGGCTATTTTCCCTGGAGCGTCAGAGGCTGAGGAGTGACCTTATAGAGGTTTATAGAATCATGAGGGGCATGGATAAGGTGAATAGCCAAGGTCTTTTCCCCAGGGTAGGGGAGTTCAAACATAGAGGGCACAGGTTTAATGTGAGAGGGGAAAGATAAAAGGGCCAAAGGGACAACCTTTTTATGCAGAGTGTGGTACGTGTATAGAATGAGCTACCAGAGGAAGTGATGGAAGCTGGTACAGTTACGATATTCAAAAGCTATCTGGATGAGTAATTGAATAGAAGAAAGTGAGGATTGCAGATGATGGAGATCAAATCGAAAAGTGTGGTGCTGGAAAAGCACAGCTAGTCAGGCAGCATCCGAGGAGCAGGAGAGTCGACGTTTCAGCATAAGCCCTTCAGGAAGAATGATGAAGAGCTTATGCTCGAAACGACGACTCTCCTGCTCCTCAGATGCTTCCTGACCAGCTGTGCTTTTCCAGCACCACACTTTTCGACTGTGTACTTGAATAGCTGAGGCCAAACGCCAGCTCGCAGAGACCTCCTCCTACTGCCCCCTTGACCATGACCCCACCCCCCACCACCAAACCATCATTTCCCAGACCGTCCATAACCTCATCACCTCAGGGGATCTCCCATCCACTGCCTCCAACCTCATAGTCCCACAACCCCAC
>NC_057722.1:74822266-74834510 GCF_004010195.1 Chiloscyllium plagiosum | reverse complement strand
GACCTCTCCGCCCCCACCCCAGTCTGACCTATCACCCTCACCTTGACCTCTTTCCACCTATCACATTTCCAACGCCCCTCCCCCAAGTCCCTCCTCCCTACCTTTTATCTTAGCCTGCTGGACAAACTTTCCTCATTCCTGAAGAAGGGCTTATGCCCGAAACGTCGATTCTCCTGTTCCCTGCATGCTGCCTGACCTGCTGCGCTTTTCCAGCAACACATTTTCAGCTCTGATCTCCAGCATCTGCAGACCTCACTTTCTCCTACTTGAATAGCAAGGGTTGAGAGGGATATAGGCCAAATGCTGTCAAATGGGACTAGATTAATTTAGGATATCTGGTCAAGAAGGGTCTTTTTCCATGCTGTATGACTCTTTGTGTCTCCAAAGCATTCGGCTGGGAGTCTGTATGACCCTAATGCCACCATGTTCCCTCCAGTCTTGACTGTGCTGTATCAGACTCCTGGTGATATTGTCTGCTGTTGTCAAGCTTATGTACCCAAAAGAGGTCAACACTGACTAACTCTGACAGTGTGGGTTCAATTCCTGCACTGGCTGAGATTACCATGAAGGACTCTCCTTCTTAACTTCTCTCCTTGCCTGAGGCATGGTGACTTGCTGATTAAACCACCATCAGTCTTGTTCTAATGAGGGAGTGGGACTATGGTGAATTTACCTTTAACTTGATAAACCTTGCAGTCTCGAGTAAATCAAACCAAAACAACAAAGTATATAATCAAACTACGCAAATATTTTGTTTCAGTTTGCCAAGGGCAATACTGTTTTCAAAAAGGAATTGGATGCACACTTCAAAAGGAAACTATTTCACAGGGCTATAGAGAGAAAGCTGGGAAATGGGATTAATTGGTCAGCTCTGTCTAAACAGCAGTATCATCACAATGGGCTGAATAGTCTCCATAATTCTATGAATCCTTCCAGACATGCTCTTTGCTGGTTGTGCTATATCTTACTGCACCAAAAGCATCCACCTAGGATGGAATTTTCTATGTTACTTTTCTGAATGTAGCAAACACAATGAAACCTAGATATCCATGACATAAGGTTCAGAAAGCAGAAAACAACACAACAGTGTAGTAACAGTCCATGAGATATACTTACATTCAAGATGTCTGTGGGGGACTCGAAAGGCACTATGTAGGCAATGAGCGCACCAGCACTAGTGATCAACTGATCCTTCAGGCTTGACTCCGAATCTGGTGGCAAGACAATCAGAGCACGGGTACATTCCAGGCACACCCTTCTGAGGTTTTCAATTCTTCTGGGTCCTAGTGCCCACTGGACTCCTGGGTTCTTTCCAATTTAACTGGGTTTGTGTCAGTTTAGGGATTGCTTTAATATGGTGCAATGTCCTGTTGACATGTCAGAAAAGGTAGCAGCTAAACACTGCAAAATCCCACAAAGAACAACTGGGATCGATTTACCAGGGTATTTGAGTTTTTCGTCTTTATTCACAGAATTGTTACAGTGAAGGAGAATGCTGGTGTCCACACTAGCTCTTCAGACAAGCATCATGACCGAGTGCCGGTCTCTTACTTTCCCCCCATACTCTTGTCTACTATTTTTACCCCAATAGTTGCCCAAAGTCCTCTTGAATCTGTCTCACCTACACTTGCAGACAGTGCATTCCAGATCATAACCATTCACTGAGTGAGTAAACTTTTTCCTCATATCATCTAGTCATATTATTGAATGCCTGGTGGCATTTGATTCCATGATCCCAGAATATTAACCTGAGTAGCTGGATTACTAACTCAAATGACATTCCCAATAGACCACCCTCTGTCTCCTCAGCTGCCCTCTACACAACTGATTTCCCTCGCCCTGCTGTATCCCACTCACCCAGAGTACCTGATCATTAGCACACTGCTGTTTGTTGAAGCTTGCTGTGCATACATTTCTTGTTGAATTGCAACAGTGACTATATTTCGAAAGTAATTTGATGATTGCAACTCGTTTTGAGGTGTCATGAAAGTGGAAACAGAAATGCAAGTCTTTGTATTCATCATAGTTCAACATGCATGGACTGATGAAATCCCACAAGTTGTTTGAAAGAAACTACACTGCACCTCACTGACCCAGTCCAGGATCATCTGCTTCATTTACTCTCTAGTCATAGGGTGGCAGCAGCCTAGAGAAATTGTCGCTGGATGTTAATCCAGAGATACAGTTAATTTTCTGAGGTCCTGGGTTCACATCCTACAGGGAAGCTGTTTAGCTCAGTTGTCTGGATGGCTGGTTTGCAATGTAGAGAGATACAAACAGTGTGGGTTCAATTCCTGCAATCATCTGAGGTTCCTGTGAAGGACTCTCCTTCTTATCCCCCTCACCTTAGGTGTGGTGACCCTCAGATTAAAATTGCCGCCAGCCATCTCTTTAATGAGACAGCAGCCCTTACACACAGAAATGATAATTTGAACTGGTCTACTTTGGAAGGCATTGGCTTAGTGATATTGTCACAAGACTATTAACCCAGAGACTCTGGGGATTCGAATTTGAATTCAATAAAATAAATCTGGAATTAAGAATCTACTGATGACCATTGTTGATTATTCCTCTGGTTCACAGACACTCTCTAGGGAAGGAAACTGCCATCCTATCCTTACCTGGTCTGGCCGACATGTGACTCCAAGCCTACAGCATTGTAGTTGATTCCTCTGGGCAAATAAGGATGGACAATAAATGCTGGCCTAGCCAATGATGCCCTCATGCTGTGAATGAATTTTAAAAAACTTACCATAAATGAGCAAGGTTCATCAGCAAATGCCCTTTGGACCAAAGAATAAAAATGTAGGAAGTTACCAACAACTTTCTTGTGATAAACTGTGTTTGTTGAATGGGAGGATTTGAACTACCAATGGTGAGGTTCAGGACCAGGATACCTGCATAACCCAACTTGCACCATTGGGGCCCCACTACAAACCCAAGGCACTTATGGAATGGCATAAAGAGTACTGCACTTTACCCAGGAGTGTCCCCTTCAAAGAAAATGACAGTCTAATCACCTCAAACTCAGCAAATAAAGAGCTCACCTACTTAGCATTAGGAATTTGATGGGCTGAAGGGCCTCTCCTGTACTGTCTGATTCTATAACTTGCATTTGTTAAGTAATAAATAAACACTAGAAAGGCCAAATTATGAGAAATGACATTAATACCAGAATAAAGAAAACCCATAACAATCAGGGTATGAAAAGGGCCAGCTGTGAAACATTGAGTCATCAAAACAATTATCGTTGAACCGAAAGATCTGTGTTCACTTCCAGACTTGGTTCACAGTTGCCATCACATGGCCAGTCAACAAATTACAGTTTATTTCAAAACATGTTTCTGCCTTTCTTTCAATTGTTCCTTTCCCATCCTGAAGTTTGTAATTTGACCATCTGTTTGGTGATGTTTGCTGACAGAAAGATATTGGCCCAGACACCAGAGAGAACTCTCCTGCTCTTCTTTAACATGAAGAGTTATAGGGATCTAACAGCACAGAAAAAGGCCCTTTGGTCCATCAAATCTATGCTGGTCAAAAACAACCCAACATTTCTAATCCCATTTTGCAGCACTTGGCCCATTGTCTTGATTGTAATGACATTTTGTGTGTGCTCATTCACACAGTTTTTCCACCCACCCTCCCCATTTGGAGGAACAATTCACCTTTTGAGCCTGCTCATATTTATAATGAAGATCAATGGGCACCATTTAAAAATCTGGGTCTCATTCTGGTGTCCAGGGCAACTTTTTCTCTCAAATAACACAAGCAAAAATATCCCTCACTGGACTTACTTTTGATTTAAAAGACCCATCTTGTCAAAGGTTTTCATCTCGTGTTCATCAGGACAATTTGCAAGAGACACCAAAATTAAAGAGGAAACAGCAGTTATACTGGGGACATTATTGATTTGTTGGCAAGTGGGGTCTGATTGTTAAAGACATTGCTATGGTGAATGGGCCAGTTAATGACAATTGACAGTTAACTGTCAAGCTTTGTTTAAATTTTAAATGAGATATTGACCTGAGAAATGAAGCAGAGAATAACTGTCACCTATTTTGTTGTGTTGAAGCAGGCATTATGTGTAAATTTGTTCATTCTGTCTACAAAGAACAGACCCTATATATTCATATATATATAGCTTTGGGAAGTCTACCATACTATATACCAGACTAAAAACCCCATATTGGTTGTCAATGTAATTTTCAACACACTGAGGTTGTGTTATCCAATTGAAGACTCATATCTAATTCTGGATACTGTGGTGTGACATTTACAAGCAAGATTAGACACAGTTGGTGCTTTTCTTGCTGTAAACAGCCAAAAGGATATGCCATTTGAAGCAATCTTCCAGTCTTCAGGAGATACGGCCTAAACACTTGGCATCACCTCAGCACTAAAATTCATATACCACAATATTTATTCATGTGATAGACATAATGTCTTTTTGGTTCCGTGGCAGTACCTAGCTGGTGGTGAAGACCACTTGGATTTCTGTTGCATAGTTGCAGTGTGAAAGAGCTAACTTTAACTGTTGCTCAAACTTTTGAGATATCTTACAAGAAAGCCTGGTTAAACTGGCTCCTTTTAAAGCATAATTACATTTGGATCTGGGAGAAAGGTATCCACAAGGGAAGGCATCCTTTTTAAATTAACTTTACTTCTATATGCCAGTTTGTGATTTTGTGTAATATACAGTGAGAAATGATTGGATCCACAAATCAGCCCTTTCTTCCAATTCAGTCTAAATGGTGGTGTTCTCCATGGATTGCTACGCTTGTAAAATATGCCTAATGTGTGCAAATTAAAAACTTTTGACAAAATGTGTCTTTTTCAGATGTAATCCACTTTTGCAGATCAGATGGCTATTTGCTGTTGTGGAATTTTCCTGTATTTAAACTTGCTTAACCAGCGATATGGTCCAACGATCAGGCGTTCAAGAGACCCAGGTCCAGCAGAGGATGTAAAAGATTAAGTTGCCATTGTCCTACTGGACCAGAAGGCTACTCTCTCATTGGAGAGAAACAGCACTTTGGAAAGACAAATCAAGGCAGGACTTACGCACTTAATGTCGAGTGTGTGGTGTTGGAAAAGCATAGCAAGTCAGGCAGCATCCGAGTCACAGGAGAATTGACATTTCAGGCAAGAATCTTTCGTCAGGATTAGGCTTGTGAACTGAGGGTGTGGAGAGATAAACAGGAGGGGCTGTGGGGCTGGGGGCAAGGTAGCTGAGAGCGCGATAGGTAGATGAAGGTGGGGGGGGTGACAGGGATAGGTCAGAAAGAAGGGTGGAGCGGATAGGTGGGAAGGATTCTGGACAGGTAGGACAGGTCATGAGGGCACTGCTGAGTTGGAAGGTTGGAAATGGCATAAGGTAGGAAGAAGGGAAATGAGGAAACTGGTGAAGTCCACATTGATGCCATGGGGTTGGAGTGTCCCAAGGCAGAAGATGAGGCATTCTTCCTCCAGGTGTCGGGTAGTTAGGATGTAGCGATGGAGGAGGCCCAGGACCTGCATGTCCTTGGGTGGCATGAGAGGGGGAGTCGAAGTTTTCGGACACGGGATGATCGGGTTGATTGGTGTGGGTGTCCCAGGGATGTTCTCTGAGGTGCTCTGCAAATCGGTGTCCTGTCTCGCCAATGTAGATGAGACTGCATCTGGAGCAATAGATACACTAAATGACATGTGTGGAAGTGCTTGCAATGTTTGCAATTCCTTTGATGGCAAGGGAAGATGTCGGGAGGGGAGGGTGGGTTAGTGGGGGTTTGTGGACCTGTCAAGGGAGTCATGGAGAGAATGTTTTTTACGGAAAGCAGGGAAAGATATATCTCTGGTGGTAGGGTTATTTGTAGGTGGTGGAAATGGTGGAAGCTGATGTAATGTATACGGAGATTGGAGGGGTGGAAGGTGAGGACCGGAGGTTCTGTCCTTATTGCGGTTGGAGGGGTGGAGTTCGAGGGCAGAGGTTTGGGAAGTCGACGTGATGCGCTGGAGGGTGTCATTGACCACGTGGGAGGGGAAATTGCAGTCTTTGAAGAAGGAGGCCGTCTGGTGTGGTAGACCTGGTTCTCCTGGGAGCAGATGCGGCGGAGGCAAAGGAATTGGGAATAAGGGATAGCATTTTTACAGGAGGCAAGGTGGGAGGAGGTGTAGTCCAGTTATACACTTAATGGTAAGGTCCTGGGGAGCGTTGCTGAACAAAGAGACCTTGGAATTCATGTTAATAGTTCCTTGAAAGTAGAACTGCATATAGATAGAATAGTGAAGAAGGTATTTAGTATGTTTTCCTTTATTGTCGGAGCATTGAGTATTGGATTTGGGAGGTCATATTGTGGCTGTACAGAACATTGGTTAGGCCATTTTTGGGATATTATGTGCAATTCTGGTCTCCTTCCTTTCAGAAGGATGTTGTGAAACTTGAAAGGGTTCAGAAAAGATTTACAAGGATGTTGCCAGGGTTGGAGGATTTGAGCTATAGTGAGAGGCTGAATAGGCTGGGGCTATTTTCCCTGGAGCATCAGAGGCTGAGGGATAACCCTATAGAGGTTTATAAAAGCATGAGAGGCATGGATAGAGTAAATAGACAAGTCTTTTCCTAGGACTGGCGGAGTCCAGAACTAGAGGGCATAGGTTTAAGGTGAGAGGGGAAAGATATAAAAGGGACCTAAGGAGCAACCTTTTCATGCAGAAGATGATACGTGTATTGAATGAGCTGCCAGAGGAAGTGGTGGAGGCTGGTACAATTGCAACATTTAAAAAGGCATCTGGATGGGTATACAAATAGGGAGGGTTTAGAGGGAAATGAACCAAGTGCTGGTCAATGGGACTAGATTAATTTAGGATATTTGGTTGGCATGGACGAGTTGGACTGAAGGGTCTGTTTCCATGCTGTACACCTCTATGACTCTCTGATATGCTGTGCTTTAACTCAGACAAGTTGAGAAGAACAGTCTTTCACGGTAACCTCAGCCACTGCATCATTTGAATTTTAAAATTATTTGTCTCTTTCTTGACTATATTCAGTGACAGGCTTGGACTGTTTTTACTGGAGCATAGAAGGTTGAGAGGTGACCTTACAGAAGTTTATAAAATCATGAGGGGTATAGATAGGGTGAATGGAAGGTGTGCTTTCCCTCCAGTGGAGGATTTCAAGTCTCGGCAGCACATATTGAAAGTGAGAGGAGAGAGATGCACAAAAGACAGGAGTGGTAAATCTTTTGCACAGAGGGTGGTTCAAATGTGGAATGACCTTCCTGAGGAAGTGATGGATGTGGATGCAATCACAATGTTTAAAAGACATTTGGAAAGTACACAAATAGGAAGGGATATGGACCTGGAATGGGGCAGGTGGGATTAGTTTAATTGGGCATGGACTGGTTGGACAAAAGGGTCTGTTTCTGTGTAGTATGAATCTAAGACTCAGTCTTCAAAACGGGGACCCACATTAGGGGAAATATGATCCAATTGATTAAATAAGTCTTGAATCTTCATTCCCAATAATAGTGCCCATAAAACTGTCATAATTATGATAAAATTTGATCTGGATCACTCATATCACTTTGGTGAAGGGAATCTGCTGTTCTGGCCAGGTCCGGCCTGTATGGGAGTCCAGGCCACAGCAACATGATTAACTCTTCACTATCCTCTGAAACGGACCTTGCAAGCCACTCAGTTATCTTTAAGATGGCAGCTCACTGCTGCCATCTCAAGAGCAATTAGCAAGGGACAATGAACATTGGTCTTCTTACCAGTGACACCCGTAATCTCAGAAACTGTTGTGTGACTGTACAACAACCCTGACCGTGCTATCATGGGAATCCATGTTTGTAAAGATCAATGAAGCTTCCCGATGACATAGTAAGAGGGACACAATGAGATAGAGTCATAGAGATGTACAGCACAGAAACAGACCCTTCAGTCCAACTCATCCCTGCTGACCAGATATCTTAAACTATTCTAGTCCCATTTGCCTGTACGTGGCCCTTATCTCTCTAAAGCCTTCTTATTCATATACCCATCCCAGATGCCTTTGAAATGCTGTACCAGCCTCTAGCAGCTCATTCTATTCACACATTCTATTCAGCGCATTCTATTGCCTCTGTGTGAAAAGGTTGCTCCTTAGGTCCCTTTTATATCTTTCCCCTCTCATCCTAAGGCTATGCCCTTTAGTTCTGGACTCCCCCAACCCAGGAAAAAGACTTTGTCTATTTGCCCTAACCATGCCCCTCATGATTTTATAAACCTCTGTAAGGTCTCCCCTCAGCCTTTGATGCTCCATGGAAAATAGCTCCATCCTATTCAGGCTTCCCCTATAGCTCAAACCCTGCAACCCTGGCAGCATCCTTGTGAATCTTTTCTGAATCCTTTCAAGTTTCACATCATCATCATTCTTATAGGAGGGAGACCAGAATTGCACACAATATTCCAAAAGTGGCCTAACCAATGTCCTGTGTAGCTGCAACATGACCTTCCAACTCCTGTACTGAATGCTCTGACCAAGAAAGATGTCAGGCTATAAACACTAACAGGATTTCCTGAAGGGCTCATGCCCGAAATGTCGATTCTCCTGCTTCTTGGATGCTGCCTGACCTGCTGAGCTTTTCCAGCAACACATTTTCAGCTCTGATCTCCAGCATCTGCAGTCCTCGCTTTCTCGTATAAACACTAACAGTATGATGGAGCTGATTTAGCAGTTAGAATTGATGATGAGTCATCCTGTATTTGTGTCTATCTGACTATTAATGATACCTCAGCTCTGTAAAACTAGATTTCAGCAACTCGTTCAGACATCAGAATGATCTCACTCCCTGCTTAGTGTTATTTTTAAAAATAATTTTTGTGTCGAGACTGTTGCTGGCCAGTCCTCTATTGATTGAGCAGCTTTCAATGACATAACAGATATGAACAACATCTCAACACGTTAATCTTGTTCACAAAAATTCAGATTTGTCAACTTTGCTGTCATTAATCCTGTCACAGGACAAGAGGGAAAGAACAGGAACATAAGAAAATGATCTACGATTCTAACATAAGAGCTGGGAGCAGGAGAAGGCCATTCAGCTCCTCGAGCCTGCTTAGCCAATCAACACAATCATTCATGTTGATCTCATCTCGGTTATTCAACCCCATTTTCCTGCCCACTCTCTATAACCCTTCAAACTGTTACGAATTAAAAATCTATCTCCTCCTTAAATGTACTCAATAACCTGACATCCACTGCATTCTGGAGTGGTGAATTCCACAGATTCATGACCCTTTGAGAGAAATAATTCCTCCTTACTAGGAAGCACACAGTGGCTCAGTAGTTAGTACTGCTGCCTCACGGTAGTATGGACCTGGGTTCCATTCCATCCTTGGGTAACTGTGAGGAATTTGCACATTCTCCCCGAGTCTGCGTGGGTTTCCTCCATGTGCCTCCGGTTTCCTTCCGAAGTCCAAAGAGGTGCGGCTTTGGTGGCTGTGCTAAATTGCCCATAGTGTCCAGGAATGTGTGGGTTAGCCCTGGGAAATGCAGGGTTACTGGGATGGGTTGGTGTCGACTTAATGGACCGAATGGCCTGCTCCCACACTATAGGGATCTTGTGATCACTATCTTAAATCTGTTACCCCTTACCCTAAAGCTAGGGGAACAAAGAGGAGTGGAACTGTGACTCTTAAACAGCCACAAGGAGTGAATTCTGGTGTTTGGGACCTAAGCAACTGAAGGTCTTGATTGAATAACGTTAAGCGTTGTGCAAGGGGAAAGAATTGGATGAGTGCAGAGAGATCTCAGTAGTGGTGTTGAAGGGCCGAAGGATGATACAGAGATAGGAAGTGGTGAGGCAACGAAACGATAATAAGAGCGAAAGTTTTATAATTGAGCTGCTGCCGGACCTGTAAACTATGCAGCTCAATAAAGAGCTTGGAGCATGAGGACTGCATAAAGTATGGAGGTGATAGGCACAGCATCACACACCGAACTCTGAAGGATGAACAATATATGGTGTGCAGAATGTTCTGCATTGAATAGATTTTCAGGGAGGAGGCAGGAAATTCGAGCTGCAAAGTTTCCTGTGTCTGCGTGGGTTTCCTCCGGATGCTCCGGTTTCCACCCACAATCCAAAAGATGTGTAGGTCAGGTGAACTGACCATGCTAAATTGCCCACAGTCAATTAGTCAGGGGTAAATATAGGGTAGGGGAATGGGTCTGGGTGGGTTTCTCTTCAGAGGGGCAGTGTGGACTTGTTGGGCCAAAGGGCCTGTTTCCACACTGGAGAGAATCTAATCTAATCTAATCTAATCTAATCTAATCTAAAACAAAGCCATCTCCACCAGTTCCGGGGAGATGAGGGATAAAGTGGAGTCAGTCTCACACCCCACTGGAGATATGCCGAAGGTCAGGAATGGAGGTAGGCAGATGGCGAGGCTGATCGAACAGAATGGCCAATCTCCTTTATTAGGACATTGACCCAGTTTTGAAGAGGAATGTCAGTCCCTCAACTCTCTCATCCCAGTCTCCTCATGCTTCCTCCATGACTCCTCATATCCCCAAAGCCTGCATGCACCTTCAAACCCAACTCCATACCCTCATGCCTCTACATACCATCCTCCACCCCTTCCCATCAAGAACTCTCTGTAGCCACTCACCCTATATCCATTAGGGACAGAGATCAGGCTCTTTTTGAAATTGATGTTTGCTTAAAATAAATAAACGCACCACACTGATAAAACACACTTCAAAACAATTCCGAAAGCACTAAATTCCTTCAAAGTGGTGAACATGTTGTAAAAACAATCATTTATTTCACTAACTACATCAAAGACAGCTAATCCTTTAATACCTTATCTAAAATAGCAATAAAAATATGAAACCAGCCCACTGTTGAAATCAGCTGTTCTTGAATGTTTTGGGCTCAGTTATCATAAAAGATCAGGGTAAAATTAAGAAGAAAACCTATTAAAACTGAAAAAAAAACACATTTATCCATGTTACACAAACTGCCAGATTTTCACTTCCCAAAGGAGGTGGAAATTCAGCCAAATGCTGGTGTGTGTTTTGAAAGCCCCTAAAGAAATCTTACACTCACAGAGTTTATGACCACTTGTGAAAATCTTCTGAGGAGTCCACAATATTCTGAAACAAACATGAAACATTTTCACAGCTCATTAGATGCTAGTTTGTAAAATAGATGTGTTTTTAACGCACTAGATTACACCATAATGTCCTGCAAAGTTAAATCAACCGTTACTTCCACCAAAATTGTGTAAATGATGACATGAATTACAGTACTTTATTCATTGGAGAAACTGCTATAACAAAGTCAAAAATATATTTAAAAAGTGTTGGTAAACCTTCCTTGTCATCTTTCGTACTGGGAGGTACTGAATGTGAAAGAATCTCCTCCTTTCTGCACAAAAGCTCTAAGACACTATTATCTCCATTGACTAATGGGCAACTTGCTTGAAATTGTGAGGATACCAATTCCAGCTTTTGCAGTTGTAGTGATGTTGCGATAGCTGTGCTCATTACAAATGGTTGGGTGAGTTCCAAATACTTTTGGAAATGGGTTAGAAAACTGGGGATCTAGACTGTTTCACCATTTTCAAATGGCTTCCCAATAATCCTGACCTGGCCACAATGTGGGCCTATGTGTTGAAGCACCACAGTCAACTCCCCTTCCCCAACCCCAGACCCGAAAAGTAGCAGACTATGAGGACGTTGAGGGATGGGTTAGTAAATTTGAGATGACACAAAGGTTGGAGGGGTCGTTGATAGTATAGAGGGCCACTGCAGGATGCAGCGTGACATAGACAGGATGTAGAGCTGGGCTGAGAAATGGCAGATGGAGTTCAACCTGGATAAATGCGAAGTGATGCATTTTGGAAGGTCAATCTTGACTGCTGAATATAGGATTAAAGACAGGATTCTTGGCAGTGTGGAGGAACAGAGGGATCTGGGTGTGCAAGTACATAGATCCCTCAAAGTTGCCACCCAAGTGGATGGGGTTGTTCAGAAAGCATAAGGTGTTTTGGCTTTCATTAACAGGGGGATCAAGTTTAAGAGCCGCGAGGTTTTGCTACAGCTCTACAAGTCCCTGGTGAGACCACACTTGGAATATTGTGTCCAGTTCTGGTCGCCCTACTTTAGGAAAGATACAGAGGTTGGAGAGGGTGGAAAGAAGGTTTAGCAGGATGCTGCCTGGACTGGAGGGCTTGCCTTATGAAGAAGGGTTGAATTAGCTCGGACTTTTCTCTCTGGAGAGAA
>NC_057722.1:74800198-74821924 GCF_004010195.1 Chiloscyllium plagiosum | reverse complement strand
TCCAGCATCTGCAGACCTCACTTTCTCCTAGTTGATTTTAACCTACTGCGAATCCTCTTGCAAGGATGTCTTCCTTGAAGAAGCTCTCTTCCTCCCTCTACAAGGATCTCAGTGAGTCCCTCTCTCACTGCACCCCCCAGGTCATCTCCTCTGCCCTGAAGCTCTTCAGCCACGTCAGCATTCTTGAAGAAGGGCTTATGCCCGAAACGTCGATTCTCCTGCTCCTCGGATGCTGCCTGACCTGTTGCGCTTTTCCAGCAACACATTTTTCAGCTCTGATCTCCAGCATCTGCAGACCTCACTTTCTCCTTTCATTAATGGCTATAGGATAGTTGTTAACTGTACATCGGAAATAAATAACTAGTCGTATCCAATATGTGTTAAGGACAAGGTGCTATGAATAGAATAGGACAGAAAAAAATAAACAAAGGCAGAAATTGCTGGAGAAACTTAGCAGGTCTCGCAGCATCTATGGAGAGAAAACAGAATCCAGTGACTCTTCTTTAGAACAATGGAATAGAAACCAAGCTATTTATGTAGAAACCGCAACTCTACATAAATTTCCTAAACTAATTCTTTTTGAAAATGCAACACATTAAATATAGTTGTTCCTTTAGCACTGACACCTTTAAATAACTGAAAATAAACTATTAAAATGCTTAAGGGAAAATTAATTCCTTGTAAACGTTATGTAGCTTGAAATTTTCTTTTGCAATATTAATACGGACTGAAGAATGAATGGGACAAAATATTCAAGTTACAGCTAAGCCATTTAGGGACAGAATTAGAAACGTACTTTTCTACACGAACAGTGGCAGAAATATGAAATTAACTGCCCTGAAAATCTGTAGATATTGGAGGTCAATTAGAGCTGCCAAGATTAAAGACAATATTCTTTTTGTTAGGAAGGCCATCAAGTATAATAAATGGGTTTTGAACCAGGGTCTAATTGAATGGCAGAGCAGGGCCAGAGGGGCTGAATGGCCTACTCCTGTCCTTGTGCATTTCAGGATGTGAAACCCTTCTGTGTGTTACCTGTTGAAAGTATGTAAAGACACTAAAACTTAATTTGACACTTCTTTCCTTACACTAAGGATGTAAGCTTTTCCACATGTCAAAATGTTTGTTGCTATTACTGCACCACAATATTTCGAAGGTGGTAACCATTTTACAGTCATTACAGCCCAGGAAGTGACCACCCAGCCCATGAAGTCTATGTAGAGCAATTCTACCAGTCCCACCCTCCTGTTCTGTCATTGTAGTTATTTAAATTTATTTCCACCAGGTTTCTATCCAATTTCGTTTTGAAATCATTCACGATTCCAATGTACACCAGGTGGCCAACCCTTTGGTTATTAATTCTGTTTTCTTGTCAACATGATGTTGTTTCTCAAAGACTCATCAATATTGCCATATTTTTAGTCTCAATCTCCCAAAATGTTATCTATCCAAACGTTATATCATCTAGGTGGGCAAAACATTGCTATCAATGAGCAATGCAGTATATAATCCACGTGCGGGATTCTGAATTATGTTCAAGAGTTTCAATGCAAATTTAGGGGAACGTTAGCCACATGTTGACTTACAAGTCTTGAGTATGCCGGGACTAACATGTTTTAGTACATAAGGTCAGCTCCCCCATTACTTGAATCTGCGTTTTTTGGTTTGAAGAAAGGGAATTGAATTCCAGCTAATCTGATGAGCAGTATGTTGACAGAATGCATCGCTGTGCAAACAAAGAGAAGCCAGAAAGAATATCCAAAAGCTTCAGTCTGTGTCTTGAAGACAAAGTTTGCCTCTTTGTAGTTTGCAATCTTCTCAGACAGGCGATGAGTTTTTACTTCAGAGGTAAAGAGTATCATCACCATAAAACCGCTGGAACCTGATGTGGAAAGAAAGGATGATATTAAGAAAATATTTGAAAGGACAAAATAACTTATGTGTCTGTGCTTTTTATGTGTTACCACAATAATTGTGAAGATAGTGTCGCCTGTAATTCTTCATCGATTGCTAGAAGCTTCAAACGTTTTTCTCATTATCTTTCCAATTTACTGATATGACTGACCTCTGACTGACATCCACTGGACCCTCTGGCATTGACTTTCCAATAGTCATAGAGTCATACAGCATAGAACAGGCCCTTTGGCCCACTGTCTCTATGCTGACCAACAACTGTCGAACTACATCAACCCCATTTACCTGCATTTAGTCCATCGCCCACTCTGCCCTGGTATTTTAAACATTCATTCAGATGCTTCTTAAATATTATGAGAGTACTTACTTCCACCACCCTCCAGCACATTCCCTATTTCTACCACCCTCTGGGTGAAAATATTCCTCCTAGATCTCCTTTAAACTACTTGCTCCTCACCTTAAACTTGTGCCCTCTGGTCTTAGATACATCTGCCATGGGGAAAAGATTCTCATGGTCTATTCTGTCTACGCCTGTTATAATTTTGTATATCTCAAATCAGATCCCACCCACCCTGCCTCAGCCTCCTCTGCTCCAGGGAAAACAAACTCAGCCTATCCAGTCTCTACTTATAACTGAGACTCTTCATCCCAGGCAACATCCTGATGAATCTCCTCTGCACCCTCTCCAGGTCAATCACAGCTTTCGATTGTGTGGGGACCAGAACTGCGCACAGTATTCCATCTGGGACCTAACCAATGTTTTATAAAGTTGCACTGAGAATTCCTTACTTCTATATTCTACGGTCCAGCTAATGAAGGCAAGCATCCCCCATATGCCTACTTCACCAGCCTGTCTGCCTGTGCTGACAACTTCAGGGATCTTTGGACTGGTACACCAAGGTCCTCTCCGTACTCCCTAGAGACCAACCATTCATTTTGTGTATCCTTCCCTTATTGAACCTCCCAAAATATATCACCTTACACATATCAGGATTGAATTCTATCTGCTGTTGCTCTGCCCAATTTACCATTTGATCAATATCAGACAGTAGCCTGAGACCATCCTCCTCATTATCAACAAACCCTTCGATTTTCACATCACCCGCAAACTTACGAAATATACCTTGCACATTCACATCCAAGTCATTAATGCACATTACAAACAGCAAGGGTCCCAGCAGCAATCCCTGTGCTACACCACTGGTCATCAGCTTCCAATCACAAAAATAACCCTCCATCACCACACTTTGCCTCCCATTTGGAAGCCAATTTTGGATCCAGTTGGCAACTTGCCCTGGATCCCATGGGCTTTTACCTTTTAGATCAGCCTTCCATGTGGGACCTTGTCCATATAAACCACATCAAATGTACTATCCTCATCAATATATTTAGTCACCTTCTCAAAAAACTCAATTAAATTAGTCAGACAGAATTGCCCTCTAAGAAATCTGTGCTAACCATCTCTGATCATCCCCTGCTTATTTGAGTATGGAGTATTCCCATTCTTCATAAGTTTTTCCACTAATTTCCCTACTACCGATATCAGGCTACCTGGTCTGTAATTACCTGGCCTGTCCCTGCTGCCACACTGGAACAACTGAACTACATTAGCTATCCTCCAGTCACCTGGCACTTCACATGTGGCCAGCAAAGTATTAGATATCTCTCCCAGTGTCTCCTCCCTTGCTTCCTACAGCAGATTGGGATACATTTAATCAGGTCCTCGAGACCTATGTATCTTTATACCCTACAAGATGCATCTTCTTTCAGCAGCATTTACCCCTGACTAATTCACCTGACCTACACATCCCTGAATTCAATGGGGCAATTTAGCATGACCGATTCACCTAATCTGCACATCTTTGGATTGTGGGAAGAAACCAGAGCACCCGGAGGAAATCCCCGAAGACACGGGAAGAATGTGCAAGCTCCACACAGACAGTCGCCCAAGGCAGGAATGTTTACCTATTATTTATTTGCTGTCTGTGCTACCTAACTCTGTGATCTGCCTATATTGCTCACAAGACATTGCTTTTCACTGTGTCTCGATACAGATGACAATCAATTCAATTTAACTCAACATCCTCAATGGTCCCAATGCCAACCAGTTTCAATACGAACTATTAAGTGCAACGCCACTTCAAATTAGCATTAAGAAACAATATTTTTTAAAAATCAGCAGAATGAAGCTGATGAGATTCATATTAGCTTAGCATTGTCTGATCCAAGAAAGTTCCCCGAGATTCCATTAAAATTGGATCTGAGTCAGTGGTAATATACGTGCAACTTAGATCTCTCTGGGCTTGCAGTTAATAGACACTAAAGAGCATTGCTAACTTGCACCTAACTAACACTACCGTAATGCACACTGACAAACATGAGGGAAAAGTTCTAACAGAAAAAAAACCTGGTTTGACCATTTATGATGCCTCAGCTCATTTATCACTGTTGAGTCACTGGCTTGAGCTAATTAATGTTGGATAGTAATGCAATTTGTCACCATTATTTGTTAACCAGGTAAAGAGAAACATCGATTGCTCAAGCAGCCCAAACTGGTGCATCTAAAGTCTTGATTCCTCATGAGTAATTTGAGTTGTCTGATGAAATTCACTAATCCTTTGTAATAGAGTTATGTTCCAAGACATGGAAATACCGTATGTGCATAAATCATTTGGGGCGGCATGGTGACTCAGTGATTAGCACAGCTGCCTCACAGCGCCAGGAATCTGGGTTCAATTCCAGCCTTGGGTAATTGTCTGTGCAGAGTTTGCACATGTCGGGATGAAGGGCCTGTTTCTACGCTGTAGGGATTCTGTAGTCGGGTGCAGCATCATTGAACCAGTGAGAATGAAACAGGTAACATTTTCTGCCAACTGATTTGGGGTCAGTTAGAATGGGGAGGTGGCTGTATATTGGGAATGTTGCAAGAGCGTAATCCCAAATCCCAGGCTAATGTTCTGGGGATGTGAGTTTGATAAATCCCACCAAAGCAGATGGTGACATATGAATTCAATAAGACACGCTGGAGTCAAGAACACTTAGCCAAATAATGACAAGGTAATGTCTGGCAATATCAAAGTCTTTAAGATAATAAGAAGAAAAGACAGGTGCAGATCAAGATAAACTATTTCCACTGGCTAGGGATTCTAGAAGTACGGAAAATTGTCTAAAGTTTTGGGCTCGACCACTCGGGAGAGATGTTAGGAAGCATTTCGACACACAAAGGGTGGTGGAGGTTTGTAACACTCTTCCTCAAATGGCAGTTGATGCTATATCAATTGTTTGTTTTAAAACTGATGCAGATATATTTTTGTTAAGCAAAGGTATGAGGGGAAATGGGCCAAAGGCAAGTGTATACAGTTAGACCAGAGATCAGCTATGATCGCACTGATTGGGAGAACAGACCCGAGGGGCTGAATGGCCTACTCCTGTTCCTATGTGAAAACCTCTCTTGTTCACTAATATCCATCAGAGATGGAGATTTGCCATCCTAAGCCATTCTCACCCGCATGTGACTCCAGACCCGCGGCAATGTGTTTGACTCTTATGGGATGGGCAATAAATGCTGGCCGAGGTAGTGGCATCCATATTCCACTGAAATGTTTTTTTGAAAACTTTTCAACTTCTCACTGCAGTGCTGAACTAATATTTCAGGTCATTGTAAGTCCCATGTGAATTTCCTTTCCACAATTAAGTTGAAAATGACACCTTTATTTTTACACCATTCCTGAAATGTGAATGTTTTATGGGGTTAGAAGGTAACAGAAGTAAAGAATTCTTCTTCCCATCATTGATTCAACATCAATCATTTATGAGATGGGATGTTTGTAACACTTTATTCTCATTGTTGGGCCTGAAAATTCAACTTGAGCTGACGAGGTAATAGCCTCATGTAATGCCTCTAGGTTGAGATATGCCACTTCCAGCCTGAGGGTTTTATGCATTTGAGTTAATGGCAGTCTGGCTCTGGGGCACAGTTTTCTCTTTACTCCTTCACTGGATAGGCCATCGCTGGCACAACCTGCAGTTATTGCTCTCGAGATGTCTTCTCAAGGATTTAGATTTGCTCACTGAGCTGGAAGGTTCATTTCCAGACGTTTCGCCACCCTACTAGGTAACACCTTCAGTGGACTTTTCAGCTCAGCGAGCAAACCTACATCCAGAACCTCGACCTGAGCTACAAATCTTCTCAAAACTCACTAATGTCTTCTCAAGTCTAACTGAGTGATTTGTTGGGCAGTTAAGAATGAACCAGATCAGGCCAGACCACATGAGGAATGAAACTTTGCTTCTCTAACGTGAACTAGGTGCATTTTAACCATCAGTCAGTTCATTGTCACAACCACGGATAACAGCCTCTCGTTAAATTAATTTAGTTTCCAATTTGAACTCCTGTTCCCAGCCATCAGTCCAGGCGACTTCACTATAAGACCATATGACATAGGAGCAGAAGTAGGCCATGCAGCCCATCGACTCTGCTATCCAATCAGATCATGGCTGATCTCAGAATCCTCAACTCCACTTTCTTGCCTTTTCCCCATAATCCTTGATTCCTTTACCAATTAAAACTTTGTCCATCACACCCTTGAATATACTTAATGAGCCAATCTCAACAGTGCTGCCTGGTAAAGAATTCCACGGATTCTCTACTCTCTGAGAAAAGAAATTCCTCCTCATCCCTTAATGTATGACCCCTTATTTTGACATTATACACTGAGGTACCAGACTCTATCACAAGGGAAACAACCTCACTGGACCTACCCTCTCAAGTCTTGTATGTTTTAACAAGGTTGCCTCTCATTCTTCTATATTGCAACAAGTTCAGGCCCAAACTGTCCAACCTCTCCTTATAAATCAGTCTGTCTATATATCTGGTATCAGCTGAGTGAACCTTCTTTGGACTGTCTCCAATGTCAATTTATCTTTCTTTTCACTACAAGACCAGTCACATAACAATGAGGTTAGTGTAGCCTATATCATTTTTATCTGTCTTGCATTTATTTATTGCTTTGTCCTGTTGAAATTTTATGGGTCTGAAACTCTGGCTGGAATTTGTTTATCTCAAGGTATATTCTCGTTCCAGCGCTGAAGCAGACACTAAGTTCAGTGGCTACATTCCCATGGGTGAGTCAGATAGTTTTGGGGTGTACCAGAAATCTGACATCAAGTGACTGACACTTCAGCACTATGCCTGAGAGTGTGCTGCATTGTCACAGGTGGAACTGAAGGCTTTTCAGAAGGTAAATTAAACCAAGACCTAGAATATAGAAGAGTACAGCACAGGAACAGGCCCTTCAGCCCATGATGTTGTGTTGAACATGACACCAAGTTAAACTAATCCCTTCTGCCTTCCTTTGGTCTATATCTCTCCATTCCTTGCTTAATCATGAGCTTATCTAAAAGCCCCTTAAATGCCCCTATCATATCTGCCTCCACCTCCATCTCCCAGCAGCATATTCTAGACTCCTACCCCTCTCTGCGTACAAACTTGCCCCTCACATCTCCTTTGAACTTTCCCCATCTCACCTTAAATGCTTGCCCTCAAGTATTGGACATTTCAACTCTGGGAAAACGATTCTGACCGTCAAACCTATCTATGCATCTCATAACCTTAAAGACTTCTATCAAGACTCCCTGCAACCTCTGCCACTCCAGAGAAAACAATCTGAATTTTTCCAGCCTCTCCCTATAGCTCATATCCTCTGATCCAGGCAGCATCCTGGTAAATCTCTGTTGCACCCGCTCCAAACCCTCCAAATCTGTCCTGTAATGTGGCGACCAGAATTGAACTCAGTACTCTAAGTGTGGCCGAACCAAAGCCTTATAAACCTGCAACATCATTTCCTGATTCTTGTACTCAATGCCCCGACCAATAAAGGCAAGCATGCCATACACCTTCTTTCCCACCTTTCCTATCTGTGTGGCTACTTTCAGGGAGCTATGGACTAGAACCATCCCTCTGTACATCAATGCTGTTCAGGATCCTGCCATTAACTGTATATTTTCCCTTAATCTGATTTATGCTGTTGTGTAAATGATCCTATGCCAGTACTGGGAGATAAGCTGGGTATCCTGATTATCTGATCATTTATTGCTATCTTTGGGAGCTAGCTGTATAAGGAGCTTCCTTTTTAAGACTGTGAAGTTTTCAATTAATTTCAGTCTAAACAGAACCAAGACAAAAAAGGAAAACTCTTGCCACTATTCCATCTGCATTTTTCCAGTGTTCTAACTTTGGGATTGACGAAAAGGAGCAATTCCCTATGATACTCACAGGCGATGGTATTCCAAAGGTACAGGCCATTTGGACCTTGGAGGGTCTCATAAGGTCTTCCAAATGCATTGAACATAAAGAATCCTGCCGCCACCAAAGCGAACACAATTACCACAACAGAAAACAGTATTACAGCAACATGAAGACCTGCAGGAATCGCATCCAAGAGTGTTGGAAAAACTGGAAAAAAAATAGAAATAGCAATTGTTAAGTGATGGTTGTCCTGGACTATTGTTTGCAGCTTGTGCTGGGGCATTTGCGCGATAAGGTTTTTCTTTAATTTTTCCAATTTCACCTTCTGCTTGCCTGGATAAGTACATTGCTTGAGGAGCTCAACATCAAAGCAATCTGCTTGATTAGCACCACCTTCAACATTCACTCCCTCCATATACCACTGTACAGTGGCTCTACTGCATCCCATATGCAATACAGCCACTTGCTTAAGCTCCTTTGACAGCAACTTCAAAACCCATAACCTCTATCACCTAGAAGGACAAGGACGATAGGCACATTGGAACAAGACCAACTTCAAGTTGCCTTCCGAGTTACACAGCATCCCACTCTGTAATGATAGCCAAATATTAATATTAGCCCAATATTAATATTAGCCAAATATTAAGAACCGCAACCCACTCACAACGTGTTCAGAAAAGATTTACAAGGATGTTGCTAGGATTGGACGATTTGAGCTATAGTGAGAGGCTGAATAGGCTAGGGCTGTTTTCCTTGGAGCGTTGGAGGCTGAGGGGTGACCTTATAGAGGTTTGTAAAGTCATAATGGGCATAGATAGGATAAATGGACAAGGTCTTTTCCCTGGGATGGGGAGTCCAGAACTAAAGGACATTGGTTTGGGGTGAGAGGAGAATGATATAAGGACAACTTTTTCATGCAGAGGGTGGTGCCTGTATGGAATGAGCAGACAGAGGAAATGGTGGAGGCTGGTACAATTACATTCAAAAGGCATCTGGATGGGTATATGAATAGGAAGTGTTTGGAGGGATATGGGCCGGATGCTGGCAGGTGAGACTAGATTGGGTGCGATATCTAGTCGGCATGGACAGGTAGGACCAAAGGCTCTGTTTCCGTGCTGTACATCTGTATGACTTCAGACCTGTCCACTTTTGGTTTTGACAAGGCTGTGACACAGGGTGGGGCAATCATTTAAATATTTTCATGAATTAAAATTTCAGAGAATTCAGACAAGAATCGCTCTGTGCAGCTGAGAAATTCTGCCTCTTGTAAATATTGGCAGAAATTTGTTTTCCCCCTAGACCTCAAGGATTAAGCAATAGAGCTAATAATCCATTGATTGCACTCATATGGAGATTGGGAAACAAGCAGATGGATATCAGGATGTAACCCAATTTTAATTGTAGAGTGGTTGTTTCAACATGTACCAGCAACTATTTTTAAAACCCAAAGTGTCCTTTACAGAATACTTCACTCACAAGATTAATACTAAGCAATTAACCCCAGTGCACATGACCTATGTTGTATTGAATAGAAAAACAACAGGGTGAATGAATATCCCTTCTGAATGCTTTCAGAATGACAGACACAACTGCTTTCTTTGTCACTGAAATTTTATATTGAGGTTATTGCTGATCCATAGGTTATCAAGAGCTGGTATGATATTAACAATGCCAGACAGATGAAACAATTTAATTTACAGCTGTAGTTTAGCAGCTCAGTTTGTTATCCTGCACCACAACAGCAACATTGCCCATTTTGCTTCCACAGAGCATCTGTCAGACAGAATCAGGTTCTTACTTGGCCGCTGAAGACATGACATGCCTAGTACAGAATTAATAAACCGTAACCTCAATTAGATTGCATAGCTCCGCAGCCAGGGCTTTGTTTGTATGTGTGCTTGCTTTGTACATACATCTGAGAGGGGGATTAGGGTACTCAGCGGTAATAGATCATGCTCCCATCTTCTACTCCAATTCCACTCCTCCCAGCTCTGATTTCCAGCCCGTGTTAAGTGTGTTCATCCCAAATATGTCAACTCTCAATTTGTATCAGGTCTGAGCATAACACATCTTCCTCAGATATTACAGAACAAGGTCTTACATGCTGCTGTTAAATCCAATAACTTACTGATGGCAAGGTGGTGGTACGATGATATTGTAACCCAGAGGCCCAAGGTAATGCTTTGGGCATTAAATTCTATTTCTGGAGCTGCTAGAATTGAAATTAAATGGACTAAAATCTAGAACTGAAAGCTAGTCTCAGAAATGGTGCCTATGAAACTATTGTTAGTTGCTATTAAAACCCATCTGGTTCATTAATCCCTTTCAGAGAAAGGCAATGTACGGCCCAGCAATGTGGTGGATTCTGGATTGTCCTTTGAAATGGTTCAAAGCAAAACCTTTAGTTCAAGGAGAATTAGGACAATTGCTGGTTTTGTCACTGAAGTTTAGATCCCATGAAAGTATGGAATCAAAAACCATCCAGGCAGTGGGCTGTGATGGGGGTCAACGAAATTGACTGTCCACCCTTTCTCCACAGTTACATTCATGTTTCGGTGTCTGTTCAGAGGGTGCACTTGGTGCCCGCCAGCACAATTTAAAGACAAGTGGGCACTGCAGGGGCTGGAGTGCATCGTCACACTGAATAGCTGTGTTTTGATTTGACTTTTGAAGTTTCCGTTTCCAGTTTTGTAAGCTTCCGATGACCATTCAATTTTGTTTTTGTTACAGTCCCAACCAGCGGCTGTTTAACAGGAATCAACATTTTAAAGGAGTAGAAAAGAAATGTCGAAGAAGGTAGGTTTTATGGAGTGAGTTAAAGGATGAAAGGTTCTGGATTAAAGGATGAAGAGTCTTCCAGAGCTTGGGGCTGGCCGTGAGCGCCAATGGCAGAACATTTAAAATTCGAGATGCTCAGGGATCTGGAATTCGAAGAATGTGGCTATCACATAGGCTTGTGGATTTTGGCAGATTACAACAACAGCAAAGAAATGGGCTATGGAGAGATTTGAAAACAAAGAGTATTTTCAAATTGAAGCACTACTTAACTGGGAGTAAATGTAGACACTGACACATCTGCTAAGTTCCTCCAACAATTTCTGTTTTTGTTTCAGATCTCCAGCATCCACAGTTCTTTGCTTTATTTCTGCTCCTGTGGGGTTTCTCCCCACAACAATTGAGGATCATTAACACCATCATTGAGGCTAGCTTTATATCCCAGATTTCCCAACTGAGTTAAAATTCCACCCATCTGTCCCGTTCGATATGAACCCATATGCCAAGAGGATTAGAACGGACCCCTGGAGTGGGTGGGCAATGAAAATTGCTATCTTGATGTCGAGATCTTGACACTTCACAGGCCTTTTTTGGAATTTGAAAGAGGTGTTGGGGGATTGGGGGTAGCAGGGAGGATGCCTGACACCGGTTAACAATTCCTCAAGTTCCTAAGGGAATTTGTTCAGGGGTTGATGTGGAGCAGAACTATTGAAAAGTTGTTCAAGCGTGCCTGTGCAGTCTCATGCAGAGCTATCTGGCTTCATCATGGGTTTAAATAACTTCACAGGCAATGGCTTCATAAACCTGGAGTTGACTCTGGAGGTGACTTAATTAAAAACACTTAAGATTCTGAGGCGAAAAGTGTGGTGCTGGAAAAGCACAGCAGGTCTGGCAGCATCTGAGGAGGGGGGAATCAACATTTCAGGCATAAGCCCTTCATCAGGCATATGAGGACAGCGGTGGGGGTGGGGTGGGGAGGGATGCTGAGGTAGCTGGGAAGGAGATACGCAGATGCAAGTGGGGGGTGATGACGATAGATCAGAGGGGAGGGTGGAGTGGATAGGTGGGAAGGGAGATAGATAGGTCGGACAATTCAACAGGGCAGTGCTGGGTTGGAGGATTGAATCTGGGATGAGGTGGTGGTGTGGGGGGGGGGGGGAGATGAGGAAACTGGTGAAGTCGACGTTGGAGGGTCCCAAGGTGGAAGATGAGGTATTCTTCCTCCAGACGTCAGGTGGCTTGGATTTGGAGGCCCAAGACTTGCATATCCTTGGGGGAGTGGGAGAGGGAGTTGAAGTGGTCAGCTTGACCGAGTTGATATTGCAAGCATTTTTCCTTTTAGAACTTAGAACCAGTAGCATCATTTAAAAATCAGGTCTTGCCCATTTAAGGGGATTTTCTTTCAGAGGATTGAGAGCCTTTGAAGTTCTCTTGCTCAAAAGGCATCTGATGCAGAATCTTTAAATATTTTGAAGATTAGATTCCCTACATATGGAAACAGCCCGTTCAGCCCAACAAGTCAACACCGACCCTCCGAAGTGTAACCCACCCAGACCCTTTCCCTTAGCCTATATTTACCCCTGACGAATACACCTAACACTATGGGCAATTTAGCATGGCCAAGTCACCTGACCTACCCATCTTTGGATTGTTGGAGGAAACTGGAGCACCCGGAGGAAACCCACGCAGACACAGGGAGAATGTGCTAACTCCACACAGACAGTCACCCAAGGCAGGAATCAAACCCAGGTCCCTGACTCTGTGAGGCAGCAGTACTAACCACTGAGCCACCATGCCACCCTGTTTATGCCCAAAACGTTGACTCTCCTGCTCCTCGGATGCTGCCTGACCTGCTGTGCTTTTCCAGCGGCACAGTTTTTGAGTCTGAAGTCATAAGTATGCCAGACCATGTAAGTGCAGCAGATGTGTGATAAACCCTTTGGGTTTTGAACAACAATTGAAAATAGTCGTCAATTCCAGGTTTATTAATGGAATTTAAATTCCATCAGCTTCTGTGGTCAGATTTAAACCCATGTCATCCGATCATTCATCTGGGCTTTTGGATTACTAGCCCAGTGAGATTCCCACTTACTCACAATCTCTTTGGCATGGTCTCTAACATCGCACTGAGTTTGCTCCCTGGTTAATGAGGTGATGAACATTCAAAAATGATATCACAGAATCAACACACTTGGTTCCCAAAATTCACTCTTCCATTGGAATCCGGAACTTCTGGAACTTGCTGTGGGATTGATTGACATATCCACAAAATGTCAAATCAAATGTTGGCGATGACACTTTACAATGTTCATTCTTTGCTTTCCTCTGGGGAAGCAGTTGGCTTTGGTGGGTTGAAGGGATCAAGCTGGATCTCCAATGATGGTGGTGGTAATGGGGGGAGGGATGGGGAGTAATTGTTGATAACACCAATTCTCAAATCAATTAATTAATTAATACTACGAGCTCACCTGTTGATGAATTTTTGACGAAGATAACTAGATGGAGAGAAGAAAATTGGCAGAAAGTAAGGGCAAAACTAAGGAACTTCATGACAATTCTATGATTCATTCAGCTGCATTTGAAGAGAGCTATCAAGGATGTGGCAAACAAAATTACCTATTTCTACACTGGAACCATTCCATGATTCTAAATTTGGGTAATTATATGCTGGGGGGGTTAATTAACCTTGGACTCAGGAACAAGTTGGATGCAATGGAATTGGCTGTTTGCTGCATAAAAAACCCAAATTTACTTTCTACTGAAATCAATGGAACACAGTTGGAGTGTTTAACAAGCAACCGATTTGAGAGCTCCCATTTTACACGATCATTAGGGTTAAAATTACTCTATACAATTTCCTTTATTATTTGTGACAGTTAGAACCTTAGTTCTTTAAAATTGATGAAAATTATCATTCACAGCAGTTTTATTGCATGTGGTTCAGTCAACAATTGGAAACAATCTCCTTTCAAAAACTTCAGAAAGATTACTTTCCATCGCAAAGAGTCCCATTAGGTCATTTTGTTTCTCCTATTCAACATAACTTCGATTTGTCATTAATTCACTTCAAAGTGCCCCTTTGAGACAGCTCTCTTGTAAATGGGCCATTAGAATTGTGTAGCTTGAAGATTACACTGACTGCATCTGTTTTTACAGTGTGTCAAACAATCCACTTGCCATGAATAAGCTACCCTTTCTTGTTTAGTATTTTTTAATTAACTTGCCTTACTGTTATTCGCAAACCATGCCAGTCTTATCAAAGGACAATTGGCCAGAATGTAAAAGTGCTGATGAGCACAAAGTGCGAGTCACCGGGCAGATTAGGATACCGAAAAATAAAGCAGGTCAAGTCAAAATAATGACTAAATTTAGTTTCGATCCATCTGCTGGGAAGAAGTCTTAATTTCTAAACTTTTTTGTGTAATCTCTGTTTTCGATCAAAATATGATGAACATTATAATTTCATAGTGAACTAGTAGCATACATAAGACATGAATGAGGAATAGCAGTTGACTGCAGATAATGGAGATTGTAACCTTTACAAAATTCATAACAAATAATATTCCCTCAACAGAAACTCACACAGAAGTACAATACACTGTTTTATCAAGCCCTCTGTGCTAAGGGTTGTTGCTAATCGCTGAACAATGTCAACTTGTTATAAAACCACTTGTACTAAATTTAAATTGAATTGGGGAAGCAACAAGAAAAATGTTCAACATATTTTAATGACCTGCACAACTTAAAGTGCAGCGTGGCAATGCCCTATGCCCTGAAATATTAACCCATATGTATGGGTTATACTATGTTATAGTATGTGGAAGAGGGACCATAGAAAGCAAAGTAAAGGGTACAGTTTGCTGCACAATAACAATGAGATGCAAGTTACATTGTAAAAGTTAAAAAAACTCTATTACTATCAGAAGACAGGTGGGTAAAGGCATTCATCCTACAAGATCCTGAAATGTTCTGCTTTCCACATCTGTCCTTATGAAATAATTAGATTGGGTAGACCTTAATGCTGTCTCCAACATTAACCCTTTCAAAAGCACTAGCATATACAACAGTCTTTATTGAGTCATAGAGAGGTACAACACGGAAACAGACCCTTCAGTCCAACTCGTCCATGCTGACCCGATATCCTAAATTAATCTAGTCCCATTTGCCAGCATTTGGCTTGTATCCCTCTAAACCATATCTTTTCCCATCCAGATGCCTTTTAAATGTTGCAATTGTACCAGCCTCCATCACTTCCCCGGCAGCTCATTACATACATGCACAAGCCTCTGCATGGAAAAGTTGCCCCTAAGGTCCCTTTTAAGTCTTTCCCCTCTCACCCTAACCCAAAGCCCTCTAGTTCTGGACTCCCCCAACCCAGGGAAAAGACTTTATCTATTTACCCTATTGATGCCCCTCATAATTTTGTAAACCTCTACAAGGTCACCCTTCAGCCTCCGATGCTCCAGGGAAAACACCCCAGCTTATTCAACTTCTCCCTCTAGCTCAAATCCTCCAACCCTGGCAATATCCTTGTAAATCTTTTCTGAACCCTTTCAAGTTTCACAACATCCTTCCCATAGGAGGGAGATCAGAATTGCACACAATATTCCAAAAGTGGCCGAACCAATGTCCTGTACAGCTGCAACATGACCTCTCAAGTCCTATGCTCAATGCTCTGATCAATACAGGAAAGCATACCAAACGCCTTCTTCACTAAACTATCTACCCGAGACTCTACTTTCAAGGAACTATGGACCTGCACTCCAAGGTCTCTTTGTTCAGCAACATTCCCCAGGACCTTACCATTAAGTGTATAAGTCCTGCTCTGATTTGCCTTCTGAATTAACATTTTCCCTTCTACTTAGAGTCATAGAGTTGTACAACACTGAAACAGACTCTTCTGTCCATGCTGACCAGATATCCTAACCTTATCTAGTACCATCAGCCAGTATTTGGCCCATATCCCTCTAAACCCTTCCTATTCTGATGCCTTTTAAATATTGTAACTGTAGCAGCCACCCCCACAACTTCCTTTGGCCACAGACCATACACGCTCCACCCTCTGCGTGAAAAAGTTAAACCTTAGGTCTCTTTTAAATCTTTCCCCTCTCATCATAAACCTATGCCCTCTAGTTTCTGACTCCCCCAGCCTGGAAAAAAAGACCTTCGCTATTTACTCTATCCATGCCCTTTATGATTTTATAAACTCCTACAAGGTTGCCTCCGACGCTCCAGGGAAAATAGCCCCAGCCTCTCCCTGTAGCTCAAACCCTCCAACCCTGAAATATCCTCGTAAATATTTTGTGAACCCTTTCAAGTTTTCACAACATCTTTCCTGTAGCAGGGAGACCAGAATTGAATGTGGTATTCCAAAAGTAGTCCCACGAGTTTCTTGTACAGCTGCACCATGACCTTCCAACTCCTAAATCAATGTTCAATAATAATACTCAATACTATTGATACAAGTTTATCACACCAAAACATTTCAACGAAACATGCATGAAATGAACATGCAATTAACAACAGGTGGCAATAGAGAACATGAAGTAAGACATAATTTTTCGCTCCAAATGAGAAACCCTGAACTGTCATAAACATTGCAGACATCTCTGAGTTATACTGGTCTTTTCATTAATGATGGAGTGTTAAACTGTCACAATCACGGCAGGCAAGGATGGATTATATAGTTTTCTCAGCAGTGAATGCTTCACCTAGCCACCAATACACAAAGTATAAAAGCAAATTACTGCGGATGCTGGAATCTGAAACCAAAAGAGAAAATGCTGGAAAATCTTCATAGGTCTGGCAGCATCCGTAAGGAGAGAAAAGAGCTGACGTTTCGAGAAACATCAGCTCTTTTCTCTCCTTACAGATGCTGCCAGACCGATACACAAAGCCCTGGGTAGACAACACCTGGACCACTGTAATAAAACAGAGAACTGTGGATGTTGGAGATCTGAAACAAAAACAGGAATTGCTGGAGAAACTCAGCAGGTCTGGCAGCATCTGTGAGGAGAAAACAAAATGTTAATGATTTGAGTCTGGTGACTCTTCATCAGAACTGTGAAGTGTGACTGGACTAGAAACATTAACTCTGCTTTCTTTCCACAGAAGCTGCCAGAGCTGCTGAGTTTTTCCAGCGATTTCTGCTTTTGTTCCAGATTACTAAAATCTGGAATTATAAGCTTAGTTTCGAGATGGTGACCATGAAATTGTCAAGAATTGTTGCAAAATCCCATCTGTTTCACTGATCTCCTTTCGGGAATAAAATCTGCTGTTCTTACCTGGTCTGACCCACATGTGACTCCATTCCTACAATAATGCAGCTGCCTCTCAATTGCCCTCTGTAATGGCTGAGCAAGCCACTCAAGTTTAAGAACAATTAGAGATTGTTTATTATTATTTTATTATTCCAACTTAAGATGACAGAAGGGCATACATGAACCAAAATATTCATTCACGATTCATTGATGTAGAATTCATTTGTGTATTAAAGTGAGAAATAGTTTCACACCTGGGAAATATCTTTCCTGAATTGAAATATGATTAATATGAGAGGTAAATTTCAAAAGATAATGTGAAGGAACATAAACAGTTTAACTTAAATAACAAAGTCCCAGCTTCATCTGCTGCTGACTTGAGGCTATTGTTGATGGAAATTTAAATTGGCGATAAATTAATGTTTAAAAAAATTAATTACAAAGGATTACTTATTTGCAGAATACTCGACCTTTTGGAGTACTTTTCCATGCTGAATACTTGATCTAAATACAGTAAAGATATTTCTAATAAAAGCAAAGTAGATCGTTCCACTATAACACGCGTTTCATTAATATGAATTCGCTATAACACGATTGACGAATTTGGGACACTTTTTCTAAAGCACAAAATTTTAAAGCGTGTATAACGAGATTCCTGCCCCATTAGTTCAAATGGTGCAGATATTACAATTTCTTTTAACACGGGGTTGCGTGAGAACAGAACTACCGTGTGATAGCAGAACCGACTGTACTGCACATCCAAACAAGTGTCATATCAAATTTGAAACGTTAACTTTTGTTCTTTTCTTCGCATATGCCAGACCTACTGAGTTTCTTCAGCACTTTCTGTTTTTTGTGAAACATATTTCTAAAGCCGCTGAGAGTTTTGGGTCTTTGAGAAATAGAATTTGTGCCAGCTCAGTTTGTTTGGTCATTCTTTAGCTGTTAAATCAGAACACTGCCGCATCCAGCCTCAGCACAGAACTTGAGCACTCTTGATTCTAAGGAAATACTGCATTGCCATTCCTTTGCAAGTAATATTAATCAATCTGTCTAATCTGTTGCCTTGGATGTTTGAGGTCCTATGATGCTGTTTGAAACAGATTAAAGGGTTATTCTGGTCGACAGCCCTCCCGTAAACCACCTATAAAGCAGATTTACTGCTGAACATTTTGTTATGATTTAAAGGGCACTGCAGTGTACCAAACAGGCAACATCTTTGCTTACATGTCAGTATTGACTGCAGTTCAGAATGGCTTGAGGGGTATAATGCAGAGTTGTGAAAATGCACATTTGTTTCCATGGATAACTCTGCTTTAAGGTTACAGTGTCGAGTTTACAAAAACAAGGGATTTAACTGATGTATGGCTTGCTGCTGTACTTCAAATTATGCAACAATAGCCATTGGTTCAAAACGACCTAACTAACCTGGAGAGATCACTTGCAGAAGGACCGAGTGACCCCTCTGATTTCCTCCGAGACTTCGGTTAGCCAATTGCTAAATTTCAAGGGATACTTCATTGTAAACCTAACTTGAGGGATTTGGCTGTGAGCTCCTAATTCTGCATCACGTTTCTGTGCTTGCAAGCCTAATGGTCTTTATTGCCTCCAGCACTTAATCTCTCCAAAGGGAATATTTTTCCTGAGTGATCTGAATTTTGATGACCTGTGAACATCTGCTTGGCATTTCCAAAGCAATTCTAAAGTCAATTTGGGAACCTCAATTTACTGAGTTAAGTACTTTGTTGCAATAAGCTTTTGTCACCCTTCTTGCAAGTTAATGGATTTACTCAGGCCCCCTTCAATGAAGTAGTTTTAAAAGGAAATGTTTAGCCAAAGGAGCAGAATGGTTCACTTTGACATTGCTGACAGCAGAATTGCTATTATTTTTATATTGCAGACAATGTGGCATAGTATAAATACGTAACTAAAAACCTGTTTTTCTAAATTGATTAAAGTCAAATCAACAGGGAAAACTGCAAGGTGATATAATGGGAAATTGCATTTGAACTCAGGCCAGATCTGGGAGATGCAATTCTACTTTTTGACTGTTGTGTTTGTATTTAATTCTGCAAATAGAAGCTAAATACCTTGGAGTTAAAGGTAAGTGGACAAACATGTGTTGTGACTGAATCAATTAATTGTATTAAAATATATGTGCTTTTAATTTAATTTTATATTTGTATCAAAAGAGGTTTTTTTATTCACCCATGGGACTGAGCCAGCACTTCTTGCCCATCCCTTCAGAAGGTGATGGTGAGCTGCCCTCTTGAACTGCTGCAGTCTGTGTGTTGTTGGTAAACCCATAATGCCCCTTAAGGGAGGGAATTCCAGAACTTTGATCTAACAACACTAGAAGGAACAGCAGTATATTCCAAATCAGGATTTAAGTGGCTTGGAGGGAAACAAGAAGGTGATAGTGTCCCCATGTATCTGCTGCCCTTGTCCTTCTGGATGGTAGAGGTTGTGGGTTTGGAAGGTGTTACCCAAGAAACCTTAGTAAATTTCTGCAGTGTATCTTGTAGATGATACACACTGCTGCTACTGAGCGTTGGTGGTGAAGGGAGTGGATGTTTGTCGACGTGGTGCCAATCAAATAGGCTGCTTTGTCCTGGATGATGTCAAGCTTGAGTGTTGTTGGAGCTGCACTCATCCAGGCAAGTGGAGAGTATTCCATCACAGTCCTGACTTGTGCCTTGTAGATGGTGGATTACGTTTTGGGGGAACTCACCCATGAGATGAGTTATCTACTGCAGGATACCTTGCATCTGACAGTTTTGTGACTATCCAGGGTCAGTTTTTATTTAGATTATATGGAATCATGCCATTTGGCCCACCAAGTCCACACTGACCCTCCGAAGAGTAAACCACCCAGATCTATTCCTCTACATTTACCCCTGACTAATGCACCTAACACAATGGGCAATTTAGCCTGACAAATTCACCTGGGCTGCACATCCTTGGATTGTGGGAGGAAACCGGATCACCCAGAGAAAATCCACGCAGACACGGGGAGAATGTGCAAACTCAACTCGGACAGTAGCCCGAGGCAGGAACTGAACCCAGGTCACTGGCGCTGTGAGGCAGTAGTGCTAACCACTGTGCCACCATGCTGCTGTTTTTGATCAATAGTATTCTCAGGATGTTGATGATGGGGTTCCAGGTTAACACCATTGAATATCAAGTGATAATGTTTAGATTCTCTCTTATTAGAGATAGTCATTGCCTGGCACTTGTGTTGCACACATGTTACTTGTCACTTTTCAGCTCAAGTCTGGATATTTGGACATGGACTGCTTCAGTATCTGAGGAGTTGCAAATGATGCTGAACATTGTGCAATCATTAGTGAATATCTGACCTTATGATGGAGGGAAGGTATTTGATGAAGCCAGTTGGGCCTTCGACACTACCCTGAGGAATTCCTGCAGAGGCATTTTAAGAGGTGAGATGACAGACCCAACCCTGCAACGCCTGATTCTACCTCCTTCCCAAGATCCACAAGCCTGACCACCCTGGCCGACCCATTGTCTCAGCATGCTCCTGCCCCACCAAACTCATCTCCACCTACCTCGATATTGTCCTATCCCCCCCAGTCCAGGAACTCCCCACATACATTCGAGATACCACCCACGCCCTCCACCTCCTCCAAGACTTCAGTTTCCCCGGCCCCCAACGCCTCATCTTCACTATGGATATCCAATCCCTCTACACCTCCATCCACCATGACCAGGGCCTCCAAGCCATCCATTTCTTCCGCTCCCGACATCCCCACCAATACCCTTCCACCGACACTCTCATTCGTTTGGCTGAACTGGTCCTCACCCTTAACAATTTCCCCTTCGAATCCTCCCACTTCCTCCAGACCAAAGGGGTAGCCATGGGAACCCGTATGGGCCCCAGCTATGCCTGTCTCTTTGTTGGCTATGTAGAACAGTCCATCTTCCACTCCCCACCTCTCCCTCCACTGATGACTGCATTGGCGCCACCTCATGCTCCTGCGAGGAGATTGAGCAATTCATCAACTTCACCAACACATTCCACCCTGACCTTAAATTCACCTGGACCATCTCTGACACCTCCCTCCCCTTCCTGGACCTCTCTATCTCCATTAATGATGACCAACTTGACACTGACATTTGTCACAAACCCACCAACTCCCACAGTTACCTGGATTATACCTCTTCCCACCCTACCTCCTGCAAAAATGCCATCCTGTATTCCCAATTCCTCTGCCTCCGCCGTATCTGCTCCCAGGAGGACCAGTTCCACCACAGAACACACCAGATGGCCTCCTTCTTTAGAGACCACAATTTCCCCTCCCACGTGATTGAAAATGCCCAACGCATCTCATCCATGTCCCGCACCTCCGTCCTCGAACCCCACCCTCCAACTGCAGCAAGGACAGAACCCCCCCGCTCCTCACCTTCCACCCCACCAACCTCCGCATAAATCGCATCATCCGCTGACATTTTCGCCACTTTCAAACAGACCCCACCACCAGAGATATATTTCCCTCCCCACCCCTTTCC
>NC_057722.1:74786190-74799718 GCF_004010195.1 Chiloscyllium plagiosum | reverse complement strand
ACCCCCATCCCCCCTCTTATTTATCTCTCCACCCTTCAGACACCCTGCCTCTATTCCTGATGAAGGGCTTTTGCCCGAAACGTCGATTTTCCTGCTCCTCGGATGCTGCTTGACCTGCTGTGCTTTTCCAGTACCACTCTAATCTAGACTCCAAAATCCACAGCCATTTTGCTTTGTGCCAGATATGACTCCAACCAATAGAAAGCTTCCTCCCCTGATTCCCATGGATTTCAGTTTTGCTGGGGTTCCTTGATGCCACAGTCGGTCAAATGCGTCCTTGATGTCAAGGGCTGTAACTCTCACCTCACTTTTGGAACAGTACCCGAATGGTTTGGTTTATGGCTTTGCCAAATGAAGATTAAAATGTGTGGAGTTCTTGTGGCCTAGTGGCAGTGAAAGAGCCTTCAGGCCAGAGAGACTGGGTTCAGGTCACACCTGCCCCATAGAGGTGTGCCAACACGTATTTGAACAAGTTGTTTAAAAATAATTATGAAAATATACATGATAGGCTTTTGTGGCACAGTGTTGGTGTTCCTGGGCTAGAAGATCAAGATTCATCTTGGAATCACAGAATTGTTACATTGCCAAAGGAGGCCATTCAGTCCATCACGCCTGCACCCATTCTATTCCCTAGTGCTAATCTTCTGCCTTTTTCTCCTACCTCTACACTCAATTTTTATTCAAATAATCATTCACTCACAACGAATGTGTGTCATTACATGTCTGAGCAGGTTGATCAAACACAAATTAAATCTTATTCAGAAAAGTCAGAGAGAAGGGAAGAAGGTTTCGTGGTATGTGGTTGGTTGAAATAAAACTCTAACTTCAAAGTGTATAGAGTTGCAGCACAGATACAGACCCTTCGGCCCAACTAGTCTATGCCATTCATAATCTCAAACTAAACTAGTCCCACTTGCCTACGTCTGGCCCATATCCCTCCAAACATTTCTTATTCAACTACTTATTCAAATGTCTTTTAAACGCTGTTGCTATACCTGCATCCACCACTTCCCCTGGAAGTTCATTCCACACACGAACCACTGTGTAAAAATAATTGCTCCTCGTGACTTTTTTAAAACCTTTCTCCTCACACCTTAAAGATATGCTCCCTATTCTTAAAATCCCCCACTCTAAGGAAAAGACACCTGCTATTTACCCTATCCATACTCCTCATGATCTTATAAAACTCCATAAAGGTCACCCCTCAACCTCCCAAGCTCCAGCGAAATAAAGTCCCAGTCTATTCAGCCTCTCCATATAAATCAAGCCATCCATTCCTGGCAACATCCTGGGAAATCTCTTTTGAATCTCTTTGTCCAACTTAGTACTGTCCTTCCTATAAGCCTGAGCTTTGGTTAAAGCACTGGACATCAAGTGAATAACTTGGTGTAATGAGTTCCTCCCAAGTCACTCTAATCTTTGGGGAAAAAGGAATGAGTCAACACCACAAAACCAGTCAAACATTCAGCATGAGGTTCACTCAGGGAGGGCACAAGGATGATGGTGAGAGAATCATATAGTGGGCTGAAGGGATGTTATGGGGGGATGTAGGCAAGTGGCTGTTGTGATGATAACAGGTTTTTTACATTTTAGAGGAAATGGGCAGCTGAGGTAAGGGATGTAACCCTTATCAACTAAGTTGGTGAGCAATTAAATCTCCCCAGGGTTACCTCCCCTCCAGGGTTACCACCCCCTTCCCCCCCACCCCCATTTCCAATTTTAGCAGCATTTCAGAACTGCTCTCAATGTGACACCCACCAAAAGCCGGTCAGATCTTAATTAATGGAACCAAAGAAAAGTAGTGCTATAGAAAGAGGCTCTTCTGCCTATCGTGTCTGTGGTGACTGAATAACCTGGTTGTCCATTCTAATCCTATTTTTCAGCGACTGGTCTGTGTGACATTAAAGAGTTAATTTGCCCTGCTAACCTGCAAGAAATTGAATACCCCGGGGGCAGGGTGGGATGTCTCTGTTCTACAGGAAGAACGTAAGTGAATTTACATTCCCATCCCTTGCCATTCAGAGCCATTTACATTGTCATCATCTCCTATTCAGAAATCAATAAGAACATTACAGTTGGAATTCTGACCACACCCTATAGTTACAAAAGAAATGATCCATAACAGATTTGACCATTAAAGGATGATTTACATTACATTGTTTCTGAAGATGATGTGGTCACTGCATTGTTGCTGAGTGACATGTGCAGTAGATGTGATCTATATGGACTTCAGTAAGGCGTTCGACAAGGTTCCCCATGGGAGACTGATTAGCAAGGTTAGATCTCATGGAATACAGGAGAACTAGCCATTTGGATACAGAACTGGCTCAAAGGTAAAAGACAGAGGATAGTGGCAGAGGGTTGATTTTCAGTCTGGAGGCCTGTGACCAGTGGAGTGCCACAAGGATCGGTGCTGGGTACACTACTTTTTGTCATTTACATAAATTATTTGGATGTGAGCATAAGAGGTACAGTTAATAAGTTTGCAGATAACACCAAAATTGGAGGTGTAGTGGACAGTGAAGAGGGCTACCTCAGATTACAACAGGACCTTGACCAGATGGGCCAATGGGCTGAGAAGTGGCAGATGGAGTTTAATTCAGATAAATACAAAGTGCTGCATTTTAGGAAAGCAAACCTTAGCAGAACTTATACACTTAATGGTAAGGTCCTAGGGAGTGTTGCTGAACAAAGAGACCTTGGAGTGCATGTTGCGACTGTACAGGACATTGGTTTGGCCAATGTTGGAATATTGTGTGCAATTCTGGTCTCCTTCCTATCTGAAAGATGTTGTGAAACTTGAAAGGGTTCAGAAAAGATTTACAGGGATGTTGCCAGATTTGAGCTATAGGGAGAGGCTATCCTATACTTACCCCCGACTAATGCATGTAATCTACACATCCCTGAACATAACGGGCAATTTAGCTTGGCCAATCCACCTAACCTGTACATCTTTGGACTGTGGGAAGAAACTGGAGCACCTGGAGGAAACCCACACAGACATGGGGAGAATGTGCAAACTCCACACGGACAGTTATCCGAGGGTGGAATTGAACCCGGGTCCCTGGCGCTGTGAGGCAGCAGTGCTAACCACTTAGCCACCATGCTGCCCCTCTGTTCCTTCCCATAACTGTTTCTTCTCAGACGCAAGACAACGTGGGAAAGTTTGGGAAGCTGAAGAGGCCCTCAAGTTTCATAGAATCATAGAATTCCTAGAGTGTGGAAGCAGGCCATTCGGCCCATCGAGTCCACACCGACCGTCCAAATAACATTCCAGTCAGACTCAGTTACCCTTTCTGTTTCCTCTAACTCTGCATTTCCCATGTCTAATCCAGCAATCCTGCATATCTCTGAACACTATGGGCAATTTAGTGAAGCCAATCCATCCTCGGTCTGAGGGGGGAAACTGGAGCACTCGGAGGAAACCCACTTTTGGTTTGACCCTTTCTCTTGTGGGGTCAAGAGCAACAGGACTACTTCTGCGGGCTACAATGAGAATTTATGTCTCCTTGATCTGAATCCACCCCACCTGCTACACCATCCATTACAACCACACCCCCCCACCACACACACGTGCACACACACAGATGGGAGGTTGTACCTGTCCTTACATCTGGCCAACACATGACTCCAGATACACAGTAATGTGGTTAAACATTAAAATAAACAAAGAACTACAGGTGCCTGAAATCTGAAACAAAACAGAAATTGTTAGAGAAACTCAGCAGGTCTGGCAGCACCTGTGGAGAGATAAAGCAGAGTTAACATTTCGAGTCCAATGACCCTTCTTCAGAACTTGAACTGAATAGGACCCAAAGTGTTAACTCTGCTTTCTCTCTCCACAGATGCTGCCTGACCTGCTGAGTTTCTCCAGCAATTTCTGCTTTTGTTTCAACAATGTAGTTGAATCTTAGCAAACCCCCTGAAATAGCTGAATAAGACTCTGAGCTCAAGAGTAATTAGGGATGAGCAATTAATACTGGCCTTGCCAGTGACACCATGAAAGAATTTTCAAAAGCCTCAGCGACTGGTTAGATTTTGTCTTCTGTAGCTACATTTCACCTGGTGAAGGACTGAGCAACAGGACAGTACACAACACATTGGTGTTATGTGATACAATGACCGATAGTTGGTTCGTTCAGTTAGTTCCACAGTAATGTTGCAACAGTGTGGGTTCAATTCCTGCACTGGCTGTGGTCACTATGAAGGTTTCTCCTTCTCAACCTCTCACCTAAGGTGTGGGAACCTTCTGGTTAAACCAGCACAGGTTTGTATGTCTAATTGGTTTGATCAGACTATAACTCTGTACCAGGATCTCCAATGTGTGCAGTCCTCACTTTCGCCTATAGCTCTGTACTGCTAACGGAGGCCATTATTCCTACTTTCACCACGTCCTTAATATTAATTTCATGAAAGCTGGGATCTGTTACTAAATTAATTGAAATTGATATCTGAGTGATTGGAATGGCAGAACAGAATACCCACATGTTATCTGCAGGCTCCTTCCTCCCAAGCCGCACTCCCGAAGTCGCTGTCCGTGGAAAAGCCCGTAGCTGATCCGCCCGATGAATTTTTCCAGTTCGCTGCCTGAGGCATTGACGAGCTGGGCGCCAGTCTGACACAGGACAGTAGCTTCTGCCCAGCTGGGAGTGCTCAGGGCCAGGGCGGCAGTCAGAGCAGAGGCCAAGCTCAGCAAACCAGCTCCGCACAGAGTCACCTTCTTCTGGCAGCTGGGCATCTCTAGCAAAGAGCTCCCAGACACTGTAAGCACAGACCCAGAGCGATGGACCCTCTCTCTAAAAATCATTCATTCATTGCATAGCCCTCTCCTTACACCCAGCAGGGGGCACTTCATTCCAACTGTTTCCAAAAGATGGTTAAAAACTCCACTCGAATATTAACGGGAATGCTCCAGGAGTTAGCGGAACTTATCGAGATAACAACAACAAAACCCTTCCTGCGAATCCCCCGTTTACCAGCCACAAAGCCTGCTCCCTGGTGACACTGTCTCTGTGTAATGTGATAAGGCTGTCTTTGTTCTCCTGGTCTTTCCCCCAGTGCTGGGCCCCTGCCCTCCGTCTGATTGGATCTCGCAGTCAGCTGGGGGTAGGCTGGCGAGGGAGCTCCTTCATTCACCTAGCGCCCCGAACAACAACAACAACTACTGCGACAACAATCCCCCCCCCACCCAGGACTCACAGTACTTAACAGCATCCGTAGTAACGAGCAAAAGCAGAAATTGCTGGAGAAACTCAGCAGGTCTGGCAACATAGAGTCATACAGCAGGGAAACAGACCGTTCACCCCAACTCTTAAACTGAACTAATGCCTCTAATTTTGGCCCATATCTTTCTAAACCTTTCCTATCCATGTACTCATCCAAATGTATTTCAAATGTTGTAACTGTACCCACCTCCACCACTTCCTCTGGCAGTTCATTCCATATACGTAGCCCTCCCCTGTGTGAAAAAGTTGCCCCTTAGGTCCCTTGTAAATCTTTCCCCTCTCAACTTAAATCTATACCCTCTAGTTTTGGACTCCCCCACTCTGGAGAAAAGACCTTGGCTATTCACCTTATATATGCCCCTCACGATTTGACAAACCTCTATAAGGTCACCCTTCAGCCTCCTGCGCTTCAAGGAAAAAAGATTCAGCCTATTCGGCCTTTTCTTATATTCAAACCCTCCAGTTTTGGTAACAGCCTTGTAAATCTTTTTTGCACCCCTTCCAGTTTAATAACATGTCATAGAGTCATAGAACTGTACAGCACAGAAACAGACCCTGTGGTCCAACCTCTCCTGGCTGACCAGATATCCCAAATTGACCTAGTCCCACTTGGCCCATATCCTTCCCAGCCCTTTCTATTCATATGTCAAGATCAGAGTGGAAAAGCACAGCAGGTCAGGCAGCGTCCGAGGAGCAGGAAAATCGATGTTTTGGGCAAAGCCCTTCATCAGGAATAAGGCTGGGAGCCTCGGGGAGGCCTGAAAAGCCGATTTTCCTGCTCCTCTGGTGCTGCCTGATCTGCTGTGCTTTTCCAGCACCACTCTGACCTTGACTCTGATCTCCAGCATCTGCAGTCCTCACTTTCTCCTTTCTATTCACCTACCCATCCAAATACCTTTTAAATGTTGTAATTGTACCAGCCTCCATTACGTCCTCTGGCAGCTCATTCCATACATGCACCACCCCCTGTGTGAAAAAAGTTACCCCTCAGGTCCTTTTTAAATCTTTCCCCTCTCACCTTAAACCTTGGACTCCTCCACCCTGGGAAAAAGATTCACCCTATCCATACCCCTCATGATTTTATAAACCTTTGTCAGGTCACCCCTCAGCCTCCGACCCTCCAGGGAAAAAATGGCCCAGCCTATTCAGCCTCTCCCAATAAAACCCAAACCATCCATTCCCAGCAACATCTTTGCAAATCTTTTCTGAACCGTCTCAAGTTAAACAACATCCTTCCTGTAGGAGGGCAACCAGAATTGAACAGTGTTCTAAAAGCGATCTCACCAATGTCCTGTACAGCCACAACAATGGCATCTCAACTCTTATACTCAGTGCTCTGGCCAATGAAGGCAAGTGTGTCAAAAATGCCTTCCTAACCACCCTGTCTACCGCTTGAGCAGAGAAAGCAGAGTTAATCTCTCAGGTGCAATGACCCTTCTTCAAAACATTTTAAATAACTTGCTCAACATTCTCAATAATCTGCATGCACCTTGTTAATGAGAGAAATTTTGGGGAGTCAGGTGAGTCATTTGCTGAACATCCTAAATAACTTCTGAAGAAGAATCACTGCAGCAGTGGCTGTACTTTCTTTCTCCACAGATGCTGCCAGCAATGTCTGCTTTTTGTTTCCAGATTTCCAGCATCTGCAGTTCTCTGTTTTATCTGAAATAACGCCACTCTTCTCAAATACTGCTCTGGATTCCCCATATGGCCCTGTGTAATTTCCAGTCACATTACTGTTTCCTGTAAATTTCAGCCAACGCCCCGTCAAAACTTTGCTGAAAATAACAAAACAAAACTTGCATTCCCAGCAGATTGCAATCAAACAGTGAGTCTGCTTCAAGACACCTCTGAAAATTCAAAGCCTCCCTGATGTTTAAACAGTGCACAATGATCCCCAGAAAGGAAGCAGCAAGAGATCTAAAAATAAAATATGAGGAGATTGCAAATTGCTATTTGATTTGAACACACTATTTCAGAACCAAAGTGGTGGAAAGCAACCATTTATCACAGGCATAGAGCTATATAGCACGGAAACAGACCCTTCGGTCCAACTTGCCTGAGCTGACCAGATATCCCAATCTGACCTAGTCCCATTTGCCAGCACTTGGCCCATATCCCTCTAAATCCCTCCTATTCAAATACCCATTCAGATTCCTTTTATACGTTGTCATTGTATCAGCCTCCACCTCTTCCTCTGGCAGCCTGTTCCAGACATGCACAATCCTCCCAACCAGAAGGTCCACCTGCCCCAGCCATGTGTTAATACATTGGTGAAAGATTGGGATTGGTTAAATTCCTGACACACCCAGGGCCTTAAAATCAGGATGCCGGAAATCTGAATTTTATAAAGATGTGCTGGATGAATTCAGCAGAAGAAGGGTCATACTGGACTTGAAATGTTTGCTCTGCTTCTCTGTCAGAGTGCCTGATTTTCCAGCACCTTCGGTTGTTATTTCAGGTAAGGAACTGGTTTGATTTTCACCTTCCTCCCAATAGGAGGCATTGATGAGGACTTGTGGGTACACTGTAGCCATGGTAGACAGGGAGTGTGTTGGCTGGCAAACCGATCCAGCCATGTCCTGGATAACATAAATGAAGAAACATAGAAAACAGGAATGGGAGGAGGCCATTCAGCCCTTCAAGTCCGCTCCATCATTCAATATGATCATGGTTGACCTTCCAACTCAGTACACTGTTTTTGCTTTCTGCCTATAGCCTTTGATACCTTGATCCCTCAGAACTATATCGAACATCTCCATGAAAGCACTCAATGCTTTGTCGTCAACTGCTTTCTGTTGTAGACAATTCCACAGGCTCAGTATTGTGTGAGTGAAGAAATTCCTCCTCATCTCAATCCTAAATGGCCTATCCTGTACGTATTTTCCAAATCAACCTGTTCAGAAATGTTAATACACATTTCTGGAGACTGGGCCTCCTGACTCTGAGGTAGGGGCTGTACCACGGTGCCACAAAAGTCCTGGCCTACTCAGTATCCTGAGATAGACAAATGCAACCCATTCAAGGCAGGCAGAGAATGTTCCAGAACAGTCCCAGCTTGCAAGAGGGATTTTGGTGAGTCGGTGAGTCACTCGCTGAATAATGCTCAGCCTCTGATCTTTGCCAATGCCACAGGGTTTATGCTGCTGGGCCAGTTCAAATGTTGGATCAATGTTAGTGTAGGCAAAGGCCTAGTGGTATTATTGCTAGACTCTTAATCCAGAAACCCAGGTAATATTCAAATGGGTTCAATGTGGGTTCAAATCCTGTCATAGCAGATGGTGGAATTTGAATTCAATAATAGTCTGGAAATAGGAGTTTAATGATGACCACAAAACTATTGCTGATTGTCAGACAAAACCCATCTGATTCACTTTTGTCCTTCAGGGAAGGAAACTGCCATCCTTACCTGGTCTGGTCTATATGTGACTCCAGACCCACAGCAATGTGTTTGACTCTTAACTGCCCTCTGTGCAATTAGAGATAGGCATTAAATGATACCCTAGCCGGTGACATGAATGACGACATTTTTAAAAAAAATTGTGATTCTCAAAGATGCTTGAGGAGGAACGTCTTCTCCCAAGCAGTTGTGAATTTGTGGAATTTCCCTAGGAGAAAGTGAGGGCTGCAGATGCTGGAGATCAGAGTCGAGAGTGTGGTGCTGGAAAAGCACAGCCGGTCAGGCAGCATCCGAGGAGCAAGAGAATCGACATTTTGGGCATAAGCCATCATTCCTGATGAAGAGTTTATGCTCAAAACGTTGACTCTCTTGCTCCTCGAATGCTGCCTGACCAGTTGTGTTTTCCAGCACCACACCTTTTGACTGTGGAATTCCCTGCTCAGTGAAGCAGTTGAGGCTACCTCATTGAATGTTCTTAAGATAGATTGATTTTTGAATGGTAAAGGAATTAAGGGTTATGGTCCGCGGGCGGTAAGTGGAGCTGAGTCCATGGAAAGATCAGCCATGATCTTATTGAATGGTGGAGCAGGTTCGAGGGGCCAGATGGCCTATTCCTGCTCCTAGTTCTTATGTGGATTCCAGGGAAGCTGTTATTACTCATAATGAGAAGATGCTAAACAGCTCCCTTTACAACGTCCACACAGGCTCAGGTTACCAGGAGGCCTTGCCTCTCAACCACACCCCTCATGTGACCTTCAGGTTCATCTCACCACCAGTCATCTCTCTGTAATGACAGAGCAACCCTTTGGTCCTCTGGGACAATGGCGACTTTACCTTTACTCTGTGAAACTCGTAACAGGCTATTTTTAATGCACACTTAACACATTTCTACCTAATGCCTTAAGCTTCCAACTCAATCTTCTGCTTCCCTCCATTTCAGACACTGTGATAGAGAAGAATGCTGGATCAATGAGAGAAGGTCAGTGACATGGATAAATAAAATGCTGAAATTTATTGTCACGCTACCAATAGTTTACATGCCATTCATTCTGTGAATTCTCTGAAATGGCTCAATTAAATGTGCTCCGCGCTGCACTCTAGCCTTACTTTCAAATAGCATTCTGAACCTCAGCAGAGAGAAAGGACGTTCATTCCATCAATCTGAGCCAGAATCAGTCCAAATCTCAGACGAGGATGATGTGATAAAGGCTCTCTTGAATTGCAAATGTTCACCTGAAATTAGATTATGAGGAATTAGTGAGACATGAGCAGAACTCAAAAAAAAAGGAGACTGGTTAACTTTTTTAAAGCACAGATCTTGCATGGCTAAATGTCACTCCTACAGGGCAGTAATTAATGGAAAGTCCACTTGCCTCTCGATGAAGTACAAGCTGTCAACTTTGATAAATGAAGCATTACAGTCAAGTGATAAATAAGCAGAGTCAGGGAAATGAGCAGACCTTTCAAACATGTGTCATACGGAATACATCTGGTACTGCATTTTAACAAGTGAATGCTTGTTTTTGACGGACAGTGGAAAATATCAGAGTCATTGATAAAACGTTATCAGAAGTCAGAGAGAGCAATATATTTGCAAAATATATTGATGCACATACATCAATGTTTTATATGCGAGCGGTAAAGACATTTCATTTAGAACTGGGCTGAGGAGAATTATTTTCACGCAAAGTTATGCGAATCTATGGGTGTTTTGCACGTGTCATCACTGAATATATTCAAGGTTGGAGTAGACAGACTTTTTTGACTCTCAGGTAATCAACAGACACAAAGAATGGTGGAAGGCAGAGTTGAAGTCTATAAGCTGCTATGATCAGATTGTATGATGGAGCAGGTTTGATAGGCCAAATGGCCTCTTCATGTTCTTATTTCATATGTTGGGTTTTCTTTATAAAGATAGAAATAATACATTTTGTTCACAATAATCAAATGCTGCAACATGGGCTGGTCATGGGCCTCGTGATAATGTCACCAGGCTAGAAATCCAGAGTCTCATGAGAATATTCTGGGGGACATAGATTTGAATCCCACCATGGCATATGGTGAAATTTAAATTCAATGAAATCTAGAATTAAAAGCCAGTCTAATGGTGACCATTGTTGATTGTTCTAAATATGTCAACAGCTCACTTATATCCCTGAGGGAAGGGAATCTGCCATCCTTATCTGGTCTGGCCTACACGTGACTCCAGATGCAAATTGGCTGACTATGAAGTGGCTGAGTAAGTCACTCAGACCAAGGGCAATAAATGTTGGCCTAACCAATGATGCACAGCAGGTCAGACGGCATCTAAGGAGCAGGAGAATCAATGTTTCAGGCATAAACACTTCATTAGGAAGGGCTTTTGTCTGAAACGTAGATTCTCCTGCTCCTCAGATGCTGCCTGACCTGATGTGCTTCCCCAGCACTTCACTCTTAGCTCTGATCTCCAGCACCTGCAGCCCTCACTTTCTCCTAGCTTAATGATGCCCACATTTCACGCATGAGGTAAATTCACCATAGTCCTACCAGACCATAGGGCATTAGAAAGGGACAGATGATTGGTGGTAGTTTAAGCTGAGTCTCATCATGCCTCAGGCAAAAGGAGAGATTGAGAAGGAGAGTCCTGCGTGCTAACCTCAGTCGGTGAAGGAATTGAATCCATGCTGTTGATGTCAGTCTGGTTTATAAACCAACTATCCAGCCAACTAAATCTAATATTCATAAGAAATTCTGTTCATCAGATGAGGGCAGCTTTGACTTCTGCTGTGAAACCCAGAGTTGGAAACAATAATGTGACCAAGAGGGCCAAGGTTACTGGACTTAAGCTCCACTGTGTCTGGAGATTAGGTTTGAACTGGACTGCTGCCACAAAGTGACTCATTTGTCTGACTGAATGGCAGCACTGGGTTAATAAAACAGTGTCTAGTGGTGCAGGGATAGTGTCACTTGAAGGCCTTGATTCCAATCACCAACCCTGAAGCTATGTCATAACATGTCTGAACAGGTTGGTTTAAAATAATTACGTATGTGGGTAGGATTAGGAAATGAGGAAATGCTCACAGAGCATGGATGAGTTGCTAGGGTCAAAACAAATAGAAACAAAACTACACACACCAAACAACCCCGTCGCCCTGTGGCTGATAACTTCAACCCCCTCACTTCCCCAAGGACATGCAAGTCCTGGGTCTCCTCCACTGCCAAATCCAAGTCACCCACCGACTGGAGGAAGAACACTTCATCTTCCGCCTTTGGACCCTCCAACCACACGGCATCAACATCGACTTCACCAGTTTCTAAATCTCCCACCTCCCACCTCATCCCAGATCAAACCAGTGGTTAGCATTGCTGCCTCACAGCACCAGGGACCTGGGTTCATTTTCCCACCTCAGGCGACTGTCTGTGTGGAGTTTGCACATTTTCCCCGTGTCTGTGTGGGTTTCCTCTGGATGCTCCGGTTTCCTCCCACAGTCCAAAGATGTGCAGGTCAGGTGGATTGGCTATGCTAAATTGCCCATGGTGTTAGGCGCGTTAGTTTAGATCAGGAGTCCTCATTCTTGATGAAGGGCTCCTGCCCAAAACGTCAATTTTCCTGCTTCACGGATGCTGCCTGACCTGCGGTGCTTTTTCAGCACCACTCTAATCTCCAGCATCTGCAGTTCTCACCTTCACCTGGACAAAGTTAGAGTCAGGATATAGTCCAACATGTTTATTTGAAATCACAAACTTTCAAAGCATTGCCACTTCCTCACCTGAGATTTTCCAGTAATTTTTCATTTTGTTTCTGATTTCCAGAAACTGATGCTCTTTATTTTTGTTCAGTCCAGAAATTCTCAGTGGCACAGTGGCTAGCACAGCTGCCTTAGAGCACCAGGGACCTGGCTTGAATTCCACCCACAGGCAACCATCTGTGTGGAGTTTGTCCATTCTCCCTGCATCTGTGCAGGTTTCTGCAGGGTGCTGCAGTTTCCTCCCACAGTCCAAGGATGTGCGGGTTAGGTGGTTGAGCCAGGAGAAGTGCAGAGATAGGGTGGGATGCTCTTTGGAGGGCCAGTGCTATGGGTAAAGTGGCCTGCTTCCATACTGTAAGCAATTCTGTGATTATTACCTTTGTAGGAGAAAGTGAGGACCGCAGATGCTGCAGAGTCAGAGTCGAAAAGCAAGGTGCTGGAAAAAAAACCCAGCAGGTCAGAAGAGTTAATGTTTCAGGCATAAGCCCTTTATCAGGAATGTGAAGAGGGAAGGGGCATGAGAAATAAATGGGGGTGGGGAGTACCTGGGAAGGCCAGTGGGGAGGGTGGAGCAACCAGGTGGGAAGGAAGATGTACAAGAAGGGACAAGTCAAGAGGGCAGTGCCGCTTTGGAGGGTTTAGGTTAGTTTAGATTCCCTACAGGATGGAAACAGGCCCGTCAGCCCAACAAGTCCACACCAACCATCTGAACAGTAAGCCACACAGACCCATTCCCCTACCTATATTTACCCCTGACTAACGCACCTCCCTGCCTCTATTCCTAATGAAGGGCTTTTGCCCGAAACGTCGATTTTCCTGCTCCTCTGATGCTGCTTGACCTGCTATGCTTTTCCAGCTATATGTAACTAGAAATGTTGATGAGGGTCGAGCTGTGGATGTGATGTATATGGACTTCAGCAAGGCATTTGATAAGGTTCCCCATGGTAGGCTCATTCAGAAGGTCAGGAGGAATGGGATTCAGGGGAACTTAGCTGTCTGGATACAGAATTGGCTGGCCAACAGAAGACAGCAAGTGGTAGTAGAAGGAAAATGTTCTGCCTGGAAGTCTGTGGTGAGTGGTGTTCCACAGGGCTCTGTCCTTGGGCCTCTACTGTTTGTAATGTTTATTAATGACTTGGATGAGGGGATTGAAAGAAGGGTCAGCAAGTTTGCAG
>NC_057722.1:74776524-74785932 GCF_004010195.1 Chiloscyllium plagiosum | reverse complement strand
ACTTTTTTCATTGGAGAAAAGGAGGAGAAGAGGGGACCTAATTGAGGTATACAAGATAATGAGAGGCATAGATAGAGTCAATAGCCAGAGACTATTTCCCAGGGCAGAAATGACTAACATGAGGGGTCATAGTTTTAAGCTGGTTGGAGGAAGGTACAGAGGGGATGTCAGAGGCGGATTCTTTACACAGAGAGTTGTGAGAGCATGGAATGCTTTGCCACCAGCAGTTGTGGAGGCAGGGTCATTGGGGACATTTAAGAGACTCCTGAACATGCATATGGTCACAGAAATTTAAGGGTGCATACATGAGGATCAGTGGTCGGCACAACATGGTGGGCTGAAGGGCCTGTTCTGTGCTGTACTGTTCTATGTTCTATGTTCACTCTGATCTAAACTAACGCGCCTAACACCATGGGCAATTTAGCATGGCCAATCCACCTGACCTGCACATCTTTGGACTGTGGGAGGAAACCGGAGCATCCAGAGGAAACCCACACAGACACGGGGAAAATGTGCAAACTCCACACAGACAGTCACCTGAGGTGGGAAAATGAACCCAGGTCCCTGGTGCTGTGAGGCAGCAATGCTAACCACTGGTTTGATCTGGGATGAGGTGGGAGGTGGGAGATTTAGAAACTGGTGAAGTCGATGTTGATGCCGTGTGGTTGGAGGGTCCAAAGGCGGAAGATGAAGTGTTCTTCCTCCAGTCGGTGGGTGACTTGGATTTGGCAGTGGAGGAGACCCAGGATTTGCATGTCCTTGGGGAAGTGAGGGGGTTGAAGTTATCAGCCACAGGGCGGCGGGGTTGTTTGGTGTGTGTAGTTCTAATCTTGACTTCTGACTTTGTCCACCCTAGCTGAAAATGTGTTGCTGGAATCGACGTTTCCTGAAGAAGGGCTTATGCCCGAAACGTCGATTCTCCTGCCCCTTGGATGCTGCCTGACCTGCTGCGCTATTCCAGCAACACATTTTTCAGCTCTGATCTCCAGCATCTCACTTTGTCCACCCTAGTCCAACACCGGCACCTACACATTAAAGATTGGTGGGGGGGAAAGGCCTTTGTTTCATGCAACACTGGCAGCAGTACTGGAGAAAGAGGCAGCTGTATTGTTGGAACATTACTGTACCTGAATCATATTACTAGGGCTGTAGAAGGACTTCTTAGATAAAGTTTGCATAATTGAACGGTAATTGTGCCCAGCAGCAAAATAAAGAAGGAGAAGATACACTCTGAAAGAAAACTGGCAAGGGCGAGATGCTTCGATCTTTTAAGCAGTATCCACAATGGTCATGTTGCCACTGCACTTATTAATTTCCCAGGTTTGATACTACTTCCTGATTCTACCAGGTCAGCTTTCCCAGGAATGCACAGCGCATTGTCCATTGAGGAATTCTATTGGGAAGAAAAATGTTCTGAGAAAGACAGGGCATGCCCCATTTTTATATTCTTAGCTGTATTATGGTAAGTTTGGTAGCCCAGTCTAAATATTAGTGAATGCATGACAAGCTGAATGGGTTAGTAACTGAGAGAGTGAAGAGGTTGGTGGATAAGGTGGACCTTCTTCTTTGTTCCTTCATAGAATGTGAGCATCATTAGAAAGGCCAGCATTTATTACCTACTCTTAATTGCCTTCCAACTCTGGCTTATTCGGCCAGTTCAGGGGGCAGTTAGGTATCGACCATATTACTGTGGTTTGGAGTCACATGTAGGTCAGACCTGGTAAGGACAAGCAGATTTCCCTCTCGAAAGCTTATCAGTAAACTATTTCTTTTTAAAACAGTGAATGATGGTTGTCTTGGTCATTATTGAGATAGTTTTTATTTCCAAATTTATTAGCAGAATTTAAATTCCATCAGATGGGATTAGGACCCATGGCCCCAGGATGTTAACCTGGGTCTGTGTATTACTAATCTAACAATATTACATAGAAAGTAAGCATGGAAGATAGGAGCAGGAATAGGCCATTTGGCCCATCAAGCCTGCTCTGCCATTCAATTATGCTCACTGCCGACCAACCAACTCAATACTGTACCCTATTCCTAATTTCTAACTCCTTCCTGAAATGCTTTGGCCTCACCTACTTTCTGTGGCAGTGAATTCCACAGGTTCATCACTAGGTGGGTAAAGAAATTTCTCCTCATCTCAGCCTTAAGTGGCCTACCCCATATCCTTAGACAGTGACTCCTTGTTCAGGACTCCCCGGTGATTAGGAATTTTCTTCCTGTGTTTACCCTGTCTACTCCTGTTAGAATTTTATAGGTTTCTATGAGATTCTCTGCCCCCATCTTTGCTCGGATCTCCAGTCCCTCTTCACATACCAGACTTGCCATGACCATTAAGTCACTGTCTCCACTTGAGTGGGTGAGGTGGGTGAGTGGGTAGTTGAGTTAAAGGGTTGTCAGATGGTCAGAGGGGATTTGCCCAAGGTGGGAGGGTATTTGTGTATTCAATAACAACAGTCAGCTTGGGAGGGGAGTCAGGTCATGTCAAGAAGGTAGCTGAAAATGTGTTGCTGGAAAAGCGCAGCAGGTCAGGCAGCATCCAGGGAATAGGAGAATCGATGTTTCGGGCATAAGCCCTTCTTCAGGAATCAGGTGGTCTGGAAGGTTGGAAGGAGGATAATCCGATTGGGTCAGGAAGGTAATCAGACGATCGGCAGAGTTAGTCAGGTGGATAGGAAGATGTTGTCCAGTGGTAGTGTGGGAGTATCAGGCTGTGTTGGGTCAGGAAGCTAATCATTTGGTCAAATTATTAATCTGGTCAGGTAATAGTTGTCTGATGAGGAAGGTTGGTTAGGGTTTGAAGGCTAGATGTCTGGTCAGAAATGGTAATCAGGATGAGGGAGTGGTCATTGAGGTTGAATGAAGAATTCAGTCGGATCAGGAGATTAGGTAGTTTGGTGGTCAGGGAAATAGTCAAAGGACACTGGGAGGATGATTTGGAGATCAGTTGTGTTGTTACTCAGATGTCAGACTAGGTTTTAATCTGTATAACATTTCCTGGGTGACTTTTGAGGTGAGTACCACAGAATTGGTACTGGCACTGCAGGGCTTGCAGAGGAGGCTCACTTGGTTGATTCCAGAGTTGAGGGGGTTGGCTTATGAGGAGACACTGAGTAGATTGGGATTATATTCATAGGAATTTAGAAGAATGAGGGGGGATCTTATAAAAACATTTAAAATTATAAAGAGAATAGATAAGATAGAAGTAGAAAAGATGTTTCCACTGGGAGGTGAAACTAGGACAAGAGGGCATAGCCTCAAAATTAGGGGGAGCAGATTTAAGAATTGAGAAAGAACTTCTTTACCCAGAGGGTTGTGAATCTGTGGAATTCCCTGCCCAGTGAAGTAGTTGATGCTACTTCAGTAAACGTTTTTAAAGCTAAGATGGATTTTTTTTGAACAATGAAGGAATTAAGGGTTACAGCGAGAGGGCGGATAAGTGAATCTGAGACACAGAAAGATCAGCCGCGATCTCATTGAATGGTGGAGCAGGCTCAAGGGGCCAGACGGCCTACTCCTGCACTTGGTTCTAATGTAATTGTCTCAAGTCTCCAACTCAAACTCAGAGAGAGAAACACAGACAAAGGATTCCAGGGAACAGAGCTACTGTCCATTGGAAGTTGAAACTTGCTAAACAGCTCCAGAACTGCATCTTCAGTCACCATCTGTTCTCTGAAGATTTGGAGACCAGAAGATTTGGGCCATGAAAACAGACTGTAAATGCTTCTACAAGTAAATGAAAACAGAAAAGAATTGCAGAACTGAACATTGGTTCTTTAGTGAGTGAGGCTAGGGAATTAATAATGGGAAACAAAGAAATGGAAAAAGCTTTGAACAAATATTTTTATCTGTCTTTGCATTAACAGACATACAAATCAGAAGAATTGTCAAAAAGCAGGGGCAAAAGGGAAGGAGGAACTGAAAATGATCATAATCAATCCTGGCCTTCCTAATTGTTTGTTTTACTTGCCTGCTACGTTTTAGTGAGTCATGAACAAGGACACCCGGGTACCTTTGGATATCAACACTTACCAATCTTTTATCGTTTAAGAGTTCTCTTTCTGTCTTTTTTTTTCAACTGAGGTGAATAACTTTACACTTATTCACATTTTATTCCATTTGTCATGTTTAGACCATTCATTTAGCCTGTCCAAGTCCCCTTGAAGCCTCCTTGCAGCCTTCTCATTACTTACACTGCTGTCTAATTCTGTGTCATCAGCACATTTAAAAATACCACATTTGATTCCCCAAAACCGAATTATTTATATCGAATGTGAACAGCTGTATTTTCAGTAATGATCCTTATGATGCACCACCACTAACAGCCTGCCTGGTTATTTATTCCTACTCACTGTTTTCTGCTTGTTAACCAGTTATTAGTACATACCTCTGATTCCCATGCACTCAAATTTTGTTTGTTAACCTGTGAAGGAGCCTGTCAAACCCCTTCTGAAAATCAAAATGCACCATGTCCACTGTTTCTCCTTTATCTATGTCACAAGTTTAAAAAAAACTCTTACCAGGTTTGTTGAACGTAAGTTCACCTTTATGAATCTGTGTTGACTCTGCCAAATCATAAAACTATTTTCCAAGTGTCTGGTTGTCACATCCTTTATAAATTCCAACATTTTCCCCACTACTGACATTAAAGTAACACATTCTCACTTTCCTCCTTCTTAAATGTCGGGGTTGCATTTGCAACATTCCTGTCTGCAGGAACCTTTCCAGAATCAATAGAATTTTGAAAGATATTGCCTAATGTACACACTATTCCTGAAAGCCACTCTGTCAACATCTAGTCTTTTGGAAAGGTCAAAATGGATTGGTAAATCACGATTGAAACACCAATATTTCAGAAAGAAGGGAGACAGAAAACAATGATGTATAGGCCAGTTAGTCTCACATGACATGATATTAATGGGGAAAATGCTGGATCCGTTATCAAGAAGGTAGCAGCAGGACATTTAGGAGATTATAATACCCTCAGGCAGAGTCAACATAGTTTGGTGACCAGGAATTTGTGCTTGCCAAATACATTAAAGTTCTGTGAAAATATAGCAAGCAGAATGGATAAAAGGGATTAGTCAGGGAGATGTACAACATGGAAGCAGACCCTTGTGTCCAACTGTTTCATGCTGACTAGATGTCCTAAATTAATTTAGTGTCATTTGCAAGCCTTTTGCAGATGGCACAGTGGTTCAGTGGCTAGTACTGCAGCCTCACAGCACCAGAGACCTGGGTTTGATTCCCACCTTGCCTGACTGTCTCTATGGACTTTGCACATTTTCCCCATGTCTGCGTGGGTTTCCTCCTGGGCTCCAGTTTCCTCCCACAATCCAAATGATGTGCAGGTCAGATGAATTGGTCATGCTAAGTTGCCCTTAGTGTTAGGTGCATTAGTCAGAGGTAAATATAGGGTAGGAGAATGTGTCTGGGTGGGTTACTCTTTGGAGGGTCGGTGTGGTCTTGAGGGCCAAAGGGCCTGTTTCCATACTGTAAGGAATCTAAACCCTTTCTATTCATATACCCATCCAGAGGCCTTTTAAATGTTGTCATTGTACCAGCCTCCACCACTTCCTCTGGCAGCTCATTCCATACACACACCATCCTCTGCATGAAAAAGTTGCCAAATACGTCCCTTTCAAATATCTCTCCGCTCACCTTAAACCTATGCCCTGTAGTGCCCCCCACCCCAGGGAAAAGACCTTGGCTATTCACCCCCTCCATTGCTTTTATTTTTGACAAAAGTCTTTGGATTTCCAAAAGATATTCAATAAGGTGGCACAAAAAAAATGTTACAACTAAAATGTTCAGTGGGCAAGTAGAAAATTGAGTACCAGGAAATAAAGAATCAGAATAAATGGGTGACTTTCAACTTTTTTAAAATTTGCTGATGGAATGTGGCCAGGCAAACATTTATTGCTCTTTGCTAAGAGTTAATCCCATTGCTGTTGGTCTGGAATCATATGTAAACCAGACAATTTCCTTCCCTAAAGAACATCAGTGAACAAGACAATGGCCACCATTAAACTAGCTTTATATTCCAAATTTTATTGACATCTAATTTTACCATCAGTCATAATGGGATTCAAACCCATGTCCCCAGAGATTTAGTTTACTATTCTGGTTTGATACAAGTGTGGTGCTGGAAAAGCACAGCAGGTCAGGCAGCATCTGAGGAGCAGGAGAATCGACTTTTCGGACATAAGGGCTTATGCCCAAAACATCGCTTATGATGAAGGGCTTATACCTGAAACATTGATTCTCCTGCTCCTCGGATGCTGCCTGACCGGCTGTGCTTTTCCAGCACCACACTCTCGACTCTGATCTCCAGTCTCTGCAGTCCTCAGTTTTTCCATTCTGGTTTGATAGCCCAGTGACATTATCACAATACCAGTCCCTAATAATATCTGTACCTAGTGGAGTGCCACAAGGATCAGTGCTGAGGCATCAACAACTTACAATCCATGTTAATGACTTGGATGAAGGGACTGACTGTATTGTAACTAATTGCTAACAATACAAAGAGAAGTATTAACGTCAGTTCTGAACAGGACAAAGACGGTTAAGTGAATGGGTAAAGTTTGGCCAACATAACATAATGTGAAAAAATGAAATGTTGTCCACTTTAGCAGGAAGAATAGAAAGGCAGAATATTGTTTTAATGATGATAAACTGCCAAATATCATAATGCTGAGGGATCTTGTAAATAGGGAGGTGGTGGCACACTGTTAATGTGATTGAAGTAGTAATCCTGAGCCTGAGATTAAAATTTAAGGCACTAATATTCAAATCATACCATGATAGATAGTGAAATTTGAATTCACTAGAAACTGGAATGAAAAGGTAGCCTAATGGTGACCATGTATCAATTATTAGGAACCCCCCCCTCCTCCCTCCCTCCACCATCTAGTTCTCTAGTTTCCTTGAGTGAAGGAGATCTACCATCCTTACCTGCACTGGCCTATATGTGACTGCAGACCCAAAGCAGTGTGGTTGACTTTTGTCAGTAAGAATGTATGGTCAGTGTGAGGAAAGACTTTACCGAAGTGAGTGTCCCTGTGATTTTGTTTCAAGATGAGAATTCAAGTGGTATTTCTTTTTCAAATTGAGATGTGTCAGATTCTAACCTGTAAGTAGCTAACTGTAACTTTGAGTTAAAGTGACACAGCTAAATTGGCAGCTGCCTGATAGTGGCATTTATCCACCTGAAGAGGTGCTTGAATAGCTGTATTACAAAGCTAAACTAGAGAGTGACTCATCACAGCTTGACACTTCAAAAAAGGATGTGAAAGGACAGAAGCAATGTGAAGGATACTTCATCTGAGTAAGACAGAGGTTGAGTTCTTCAAAATGGAAATTCAGTGCGTAAGGGGAAAGAGATGCTTTAAATAACGATTACTGCAAGAAGCAGATTGTTTTGAATATGAAGTTTGACAAAGGATCTCGAGGGACAAAGGATATGGAGGAGGTGCTCCCTTCTGTGACTTTGTTTCCAGCCTGCAGCTCTTTATTTCCAATTTATGCAGCATAAGGAGCAGGTAAATCAATAACCAGTATTATGAGAAACTGTTAAGGTTTGTCAGTTTTGCAAAGTTTGCTTTATTTGTTACCTTTGTACTATGGAGTCTTGATTGCTGATATATTTTTTTTTGTCCCTCCATTGTCCACATTAGTATTGCTCTTCTGCCTCAACTTCATCTCTTGATTTGTTGCATTTGTTACAAGTTTGATCCCCTATCTTGATCAGTAGGCTTGTTGAGGAGTTGATAGAGTGATTTTGAGAGACTTTCTCAGAGTAACAAAATCTGGAATGGACCAGATAGCAGGCTAGGTCAGAGTGGTGCTGGAAAAACACAGCAGGTCAGGCAGCATCCGAGGATCAGGAAAATCGACGTTTCGGGCAAAAGCCCTTCATCAGGAATAGAGGCAGGAAGCCTTGAGGGTGGAGAGATAAATGGGGTGGGGAGCTGGGGAGAAGGTAGCAAAGAGTACAATAGGTGAATGGGGGTGGGGTTGGAGGTTAAAGGTCAGAGAGGAGGGTGAAGGAAGATAGCAAAGAGTACAGATAGCAGGCTATTCTAGACTTGGTTTTGTGCAATGAGACATGATTGATTGATGGAATAGGAATAAAGACACCTCTAGGTAGTAGTGATCATAATATAATTGAAATTAAATAGCCACTTTGAAAGGGAAAAGAGTGGATCTTAAGATCTGTATTAAACTTAAAGAAGGACAACCACAGGGACATGCAAGTGGAGCTGGCAGACGGAATTGGGACATGAGGCTCAGAAATAGATGTGTAGAGAAGCAGTGGTAGACATTAAAGGGATGTTTCAGAATAAGTGCATTCCTGCTATAAAGAACATTTTCAAGGGAGGATACATTACCCAAGGTTAACTAAAGAACGGGTCTACAGGCGCTGTGAGGCAGCAGTGCTAACCACTGGGCCACCGTGCCGCCCACGATGTTTCAGAATAAGTGCATTCCTGCTATAAAGAACATTTTCAAGGGAGGATACATTACCCAAGGTTAACTAAAGAAGTTAAGGAAAGCATTAAACTAAAGAAAAAAGCAGAGAGTTGTACAAAGGTGATATACAGGTAAGATGACTGGATTGAACCTAAAAAAAAACTTAGCAGAAACCCAGAAACATTGAAATTCAGTGAAAAAGTAGGTCACTCAGCCCTTTGAGCCTGCTGTGCTGTGAACATAGCTGATTCTCAATGCCATATTCCCACTTTACCATCACCATAGCCAGGTGATCAGCCCTCGTCTAATGAAGGCTGGAGGAGACATGCCAGGAGCAGCATCAGGCATACGTAAAAATAAGAAATCGGGGGATCTAAGATGGCGGTGATCTAGGAGGATCGCGTTGCAGAGCTCCGCACCGCAGCACAAGCCGGACAAATTTCTAACATACCCAACCCAGACCATTGCGATATCCTGGGACTCTGGAAAGGTCGTGGAGTCCCAGGAAATTGTGAAAAATCAACTTACCTGCGTTTTCACTGGTCAGGGATGCCAAAGAAGGAAGGAGGGCTTCCGAGGCCGGGCCCATGGCCCACCCTGCAGGATCCTCAGACTCGGTTTTCTACCAGGCCCTGAAATCTCGTGAGATGTTGGGTAAGCAGATGAAGGAGAAGCTGGCTCCAATCTCTATCATGCCTACTTATGAGCAGTTTATACCTGGTTCAGGTATATAAGTGCTGAAAATGTGTTGCTGGAAAAGTGCAGCAGGTCAGGGAACAGCAGGCAGCATCCAAGGAACAGGAGAATCAACGTTTCGGGCATAAGCCCTTCCTCAGGAATGAGGAAAGTGTGTCCAGCAGGCTAAGATAAAAGGTAGGGAGGAGGGACTTGGGGGAGGGGCATTGGAAATGCGATAGGTGGAGGGAGGTCAAG
>NC_057722.1:74735969-74775907 GCF_004010195.1 Chiloscyllium plagiosum | reverse complement strand
GACCTCTCCGCCCCCACCCCACTCCGGCCTATCACCCTCACCTTGACCTCCCTCCACCAATCGCATTTCCAACGCCCATCCCCCAAATCCCTCCTCCCTACCTTTTATCTTAACCTGCTGGACACACTTTCCTCATTCCTGAAGAAGGGCTTATGCCCGAAACGTCGATTCTCCTGTTCCTCGGATGCTGCCTGACCTGCTGCACTTTTCCAGCAACACATTTTCAGCTCTGATCTCCAGCATCTGCAGCCCTCACTTTCTCCTCAGGTATTTAAGTGCCCAGGCTGCAGTATTGGCAGTGGGATGGGAAATTGGGTTTTGGGATTGGTAGTTGCCCCCTTTGGGTAGGGAGTGATTTCCCCTTTTCAGCGCCATTGGCACTTTATATGTTGGTTTACTTTTTGTTTTTTGTTGTATATAATCTTTGATAGCTTTGTAGGTTTGTTAACGGTAGTGGTTTTAGTTTATGTAGTTTTTATTTTTGATGGACTTTGCGACACTAAGACTCAGTGATTTGTGGTTCGAGTTCTTCCTCTCTGGAATCTAAATGTTACTGCAGAAGGTTATGGCTAATGACTTGATTAAATGGTCTACCTGGAACAATCTGTGACATCTGTGTGGATTTTTTCCAATCCACACAGATGTCACACCAGGATTGATTTTTTTCTGACCCCCATGGCAACCCTGGACTTGGTGGCATCTTGTACGATTGGTTGTATTACCATCTCCGATCACACTCCAGTGTACCTGCTGGTTAAGATTAAGGACATTACACTGGGTTCGAGGCACTGGCAAATGGATCCCTTTATCCTCAAGGATAATAAGTTTTTGGAGTACTTCTCTAGGGAATTTCAGGCGTTCCTAAACATTAACTCAGGCTCAGTTAATAGCCCATCCGTCCTTTGGAAAACTGCCAAAGCCGATGCCAGGGGGTTAGTTACTTCCTACTCTGCCAGTAGGAAGTGGCAGAAGGGTGAGCAGCAACATCTCCTTGAAGCTCGGTTGAAGGCAGCCAATAAGGCTGACTATGACAGGCCCTTGTTGGTCAAGCTGCAGAGGATTACGGCACTGCGGTCTGCATTGAATTCTGTGCTCACCCAGACAGCAAAGAAGGAGCTTACCTTTACAAAGCAAAGATTATATGAGCATGGTGACAGTCCAGGCAAATACATAGCATATCTCGTCAGGAAAAGGAATGCCCCTCAAGCCATTACCACGATGAGGAAAGGGTCTGGGACCTAACATGTGACTCCAAAAATATTAATGTGGCATTCCAGAGATTTCACTCTAAGTTATACTAATCTGTGGGTTGTGAAGAGGGGTGGGCCAAAATTGAGTCTTTTTTTAGGATCTGGAGCTCCTGGGTGTGACCCCCCAACAAGAGTCTTTTCTCAATGCCCCCTTATCAGAGCAAGAGGTGCAGGAGGCTATGAAGCAGCTTCAGGGTGGAAAGGTGCCCCGTCCTGACCGACTTCTCAGTGAATTCTATAAGGAATTTATAAACATATTGTCAGGCCCGATGCTCAATATGTTTAACGACTCACTCAGCTATGATTGTCTCCTGCCATCTCTGAGAGAGGCCAATATTTCGATTATTCTTAAAAAAGGAAGGTCCTGGAGGACTGTGCTTCTTACAGGCCCATTTCACTCTTAAACGTGGACTTTAAAATCCTCCCTGAGACTCCTGCATTAAAGCTGGAGACTGTGTACCTTCTATTGTTAAAGAGGACCGGATGGGCTTCATTAAAGGTCGCAGATCCTCCAATAATGGTAGGAGGCTGCTTAATGTAATTCAAGCATGTTACCAACAGTCAATACAGGGATTGGTGATTTCTCTAGATGCAGAGAAGGCATTTGACTGAGTTGAGTGGCCGTACCTTTTCTGTACTCTGGAGCGGTTTGGTTTGCGGAATGTCTTTATAACATGGATAAAGGTTCTCTACAGTAACCCTCTCGCTGCAGTCATCACCAATGGGGTGCGATCAAGCAATTTAACAGTTTTAGAGGCAGCCAGTAGGGCTGTCCCCTTTCGCCACTGCTTTTTACGTTGGCGATTGAACCAGTGGCGGAGGACATTCGTAAGGATCCCAATATATCAGCTCCAGAAGTGGGGTCAAAATTACATAAGGTTTTGTTGTACGTGGATGATGTCCTTTATTTTGTCAAATCCAGCGGTTTTGGTACCTCGCCTGATACAAGTCATCAGTGCGTTTGATGCCTTTTCGGAGTACAAACTTAATCGTGCAAAATCACAGGTTATGCGTATGGGTGGTTTTACGAAGGTTCTAATTCTTGAGGGCGAATATCGAATCCCATTTAAGTGGTCACAGGAGGTTTTCTGTGTATTTGGGCATATCCATTATGCCAGTTCTGGATCGGTTGTTCAAAGCTAATTTTGGTTAATTATTTGACAAAATCAAACATGACCTTCAAAGATGGGAGGCGCTTCCAGTCTCATGGTTGGGTCGGATAGCGCTTATTAAGGTAAATATTCTTCCCCGTTTGTTGTACCCTATACAGATGCTCACCCTGATTTTCGATAAGCAAACATTTAGGAGACTGAACAGCCGGTTCAGCTCTTTTATTTGGCATTGGTAAGCGGCCCCTTACTAAATTAGCTAAGCTGCATTTGCCTCACAGATTGGGGGGAGTGGATCTCCCGGGCATTAAAAGCGACCAACAAAGCTCGCTTTTATCCTATGTGAGTGATTGGGCTTGTGGGGACCCTTTTTCAATATGGTTAGATATTGAAAACGCCGAGGCAAGGTATCCTCTTACTAGCTTGCTGTGTTTGAACAAAATGAGGACAGTTAAGGAATATTGCCATAACCCAATAGTTATTAAAACTATTAAAGCATGGAGGGCAATTTGGCAGAGGGAAGGCAATCTTGGCAAAACATCTTCTCTTATACCTATAGTGGGTATGCCGGGTTTTCAACCGGGGATGATAGATTCAGGGTTCAAACATTGGGCAGCTAGGGGTGTGTCTTGCATGGGCGATTTATTTGAGGGAGACACAATGATGTCCTTTGATCAGTTAGTACAGAAATACAAGCTATCTAACAGGGACCTCTTTCGTTATTTTCAAGTCAGGGATTTTGTTAAAAAAAACCCTACACTTTTGACTGATCACTATAAATCCGACATAGAGAGGAGGGTGCTCTGTGCTAAGAGTATACTTTCTGTCAGCACTTTATATCATCAATGTGGGGGGGTGCCCCTCAGATGAATTCGATCGACTCTGCAGGGTGTGGAAGAGAGACCTGGTGTTGAGGTCTCCTCAGAGGCATGGGAAGATATTTCGGAAAACACAAGAAAGATATCAATTTGCAATAGGACCCATGCTTTACAGTTGAAGATTCTCCACAGCATCCACTTGGCTCCAGACCATTTCCAAAATTTAATCCAGGGGTATCTTCAACTTGTCCCAAGTGCAAGGTCTGTACAGACACTCTTACCCATTTACTCTGGTCCTCTGGTAGGCTTCAAAAATACTGGAGCGCTGAGGCAGGTACAATGGAGAGGATTTTGGGTGTCAGGGTGGGGAAGGACCCGATCTCTCTCCTTCTTGGCCTACCCAGTGTGTTCCCTGTAGATGTGCATAAGAAAAAAACCTTTCAACATCCTCACTTTCTGCACAAGAAAGAATATCTTGTGAGGTTGGGTATCCGAAACACCCCCCCTCCCCCCCCCAGGCCTGTCGGGTTGGCGGAAGATTGTTATGGAGTATATCCCCTTAGATTTTCTCACAAGTATGGTACACCACAAAACTGAGAATTTCTATAAGCCATGGCAACCATTTTTGGAATACCTGGCCACAGATTTATCTGCCACATGAACAAGGGCTTTTATATAACTGTAAAGATTGTGTTTTACGAGTCCAATATATAGGGAGGAGGAACTGCGAACGTGTGAGTGTTTGTTTGGCTGAGTTGAGTTATTACTATTTATTAGTTTGTTGTTGGTTATTATTTATTTAGTTAAATAGTTAGTTGGGGTTTTTTGTTAATATATATTTTCTATATATATTTATACATTTGTACATGAGGGTGGGTTGGTTTTTTAAACTTTTTTTGTGTTCTTTCTTTGTATTGTTTTGTATTTGTTGTAATATTTAAAAAATCTATTTTTCAATAAAAATATGCTTTTAAAAAAATGAGAAATCAATCTAGTGAAGCTCCCAAACAGGCGTACTTGCATGCTAGACAGCATAAGCAGCAAGTGACAGACAGAGCTAAGTGATCTCACAACCAATGAATCGTATATAACCTCTGCAGTCCCGCCACATCCATTGCGAATAGTGGTGGACAATTAAACAACTCATTGGAGGAGGAGGGGGCTTCACAAATATCCCCATCCCTAATGATGGGGGAGCCCAGTAGATCAATGCAGGCGATAAGACTGAAGCATTTGCAAAACCTTCAGCCAGAAGTGCCTGGTGGATGATCAATCTCGGCTTCCTACTTGCAAAACGTTTCAGAGAACATCTCCGGGACACCCATACCAACCAACCCCACTGCCCCCAGCCGAACACCTGAACTTCCCCTCCCACTCTACCAAGGACATGCAGGTCCTGGGCCTCCTCCATTGCCACTCCCTAACTACCTGATGCCTGGAGGGACAATGCCTCATCTTCCACCTTGGGACCCTCCAACCACACGGCATCAATGTAGATTTCACCAGTTTCCTCATTTCCCCTCCCCCCACCTTATCCCAGATCCAACCCTTCAACTCAGCACCGCCCTCATGACCTGTCCATCTTCCTTCCCACCTATCCGTTCTACCCTCCCCATTGACCTGTCACCATCATTCCCCACATTCATCTACCTATCGCACTCTCAATTACCTTCCCCCCCAGCCCCATCCCCCCTCCCATTTATCTCTCCAACCCCTCAACTCACAAGTCTCATTCCTGATGAAGAGCTAATGCTTGAAATGTTGATTCGTCTGCTCCTCGGATACTGCCTGACCTGCTGTGCTTTTCCACAGAGGACTCTCCAGCGTAACAGAGGCTAGTCTTCAGCCAATTCAATTCACTCCAAGCAGTATGAAAAAATATCTGGAGCACTGGATACTGCAGAGGCTATGGGACCTCCAACACTCCGGCAATAGTGCTGGAGACTCGTGTTACAAAACTTGCCTCTCTCCTAGCCAAACAGTTCAGATACAGGCTACAACACTGGCATCTCCCCAACAATGTGGAAAAATGCCCAGGTTTGTCCTGTACGTAAAAAGCACGACAGATCAAACATAACCAGTTACTGTCCCATCAATCTACCCTTGACCATCAATAATGTGCCAGAAGGGGTTCTCACCAACAACTGACATTAGGAAAGGAATATACTCTTCACTAACACCCAGTTTAGGTTCTGCCAGGGCCATTCAGTTCCAAACCTCATGACGAGCTTTAATAAATGCTATCTTAGCCAAAGTTAAAAATCACACAACACCAGGTTATAGTCCAACAGGTTTAACTGGAAGCACACTAGCTTTCGGAGCGACGCTCCTTCATCAGGTATGTAGGTATGGCAATTAATTAGGAAGGTAAGTATGTGATATTATAGAACACAGAACAGTACAGCATAGTACAAGCCCTTCGGCCCTTGATGTCGTGCCAACCTTTTATCCTACTCTAAGATCAGACTAATCTACATACCCTTCATTGCACTATCTTCCATTTGCTTAACCACGAGTCGCTTAAATGTCCCTAATGTATCTGACTCTTTAGATTTCAGAACTTTAATAATTGCTCATGGACTGAATGATTCAGCAAACATAAACTGTTATGTTCCAAAGAAGAAGCAGTAATTCTGTCTGGAATAAACTATTAAAGAACCAGAATAAACTTACACAGGAATTGAAAGTAACTAGCCATGCCAGGTAAAAGGAGGAGTGAGAGCTACATGAATAAAATTGCTTTGATACCTGCCTGATAAACTGTATGCTTTATTGCCACAAGGACAAGGATTGCCCTGCAGAGAATTGAAGGAGTTAATCACAGGAAAACTATGTCTCAAACAGACAGTTATGGTCTAATGTAACCAGGAACAAAGAAGCTATTTCTGATAAGAAGGTAAGCTGCTGACCTGCAGTATTTTGGATGCAAGGACTTAAAGAATCATCAATGATAACCTGAGGGACAAAAGTCTGTAGAGGAATCGAGCACCAGAACTCCACCCTGAGTTGAACTTTGAAGAATAATACTGTACCAGGATTGAAGCCTGGACATTGCCAGAGCCAGTCACTTTATCCTGGTCATTTTACATCATTAGAGTCAAAAGGTGTGGCGCTGGAAAATCACAGCAGTTAGACAGCATCCAAGGAGCAGGAGAGTTGACATTTTGGGCATAAGCCTGGAATTCCTGATGAAGGGCTTATGCCCGAAACGTTGACCCTCTTTCACCTCAGATGCTGTTTGACCTACTGTGCTTTTTTAGCACCACACTTTTTGAATCTGACTCTCCAGCATCTGCAGTCCTTATTTTCTCTCATATTTCAACATTAATTGGGTAAAAGCCAAATTAGGTTATGAGGCTTAACTTGCTTTCTTGAGGGGTCTTATTTTGATGGCTATATACAATAAAGTTTAAATCATTGTTTCAGTACTTGATTGTCTGTGAGATTTCTTAATAAGTAGCTGAATTAAAGGTAAATTGTGGTGAGTTCACCCATAATAAGTGGAACCTAGGCCTTTATTGCAAGTGCAATGGAGTCTAAATGTATTGAAGGCTTGGTGCAATTGTAAGGGGCATTATCTAAGTCCAGAACTAGAAGGCATAGGTTTAAGGTGAGAGGGGAAAGGTTTAAAAAGGACCTAAGCGGCAACTTTTTCACGCAGAGGGTGCTACGTGTATGGAATGAGCTACCAGAGGAAGTGGTGGAGGCTGGTACAATTACAACATTTAAAAGGCATTTGTATGGGTATATGAATAGGAAGGGTTTAGAGGGATATGGACCAAATGCTAGCAAATGGGACAAGATTAATTTGGGGGTTATGTGGTTGGCATGGACGAGTTGGGCCAAATGGTCTGTTTCCGTGCTGTACATCCGTATGATTCTATGACACAGGAGTACCATGTACACTCTTGAGGAGGAGGTCCTCTCTCCTGATTCCTGAGATGAAGGATGGGCTTCTGAGTAAAATTTGGCAGGTTGGCTCTATAAACATTGGACTATGGAAGAATGAGAGATGTTCTTACTAAAACATTTAAGGTTCTGAGGGGGCTTGGCAGGAAACTGGGGGGAAGGATAGGTTGGATTTTCTGTGCCCAAATTATGCACACTGCTCCCCTGTGGTCATGTGTTAGCAATGTGACCTTATCACACCAAAGAGGGAAGGCAAAACTGACAGTCCATCCACCATTTCGAAATCACAAAGTAACAAATAATCAAGTTTGTTAACATTGCCACTGTCCACAGTGTTTTGGCAGCTGTTGTATTTTTCTGGCAGCAGCGCAGGAATGTTTGGAGCTCATTTATGATAACGATAACAGGTAGGGCACAAGGATGCGAGAAAACCATCCTCCAGGGGATCTGGACTGAATTTAACCATAAACTCTGCTGGAGAAGATGGCAGCCTCTGCAATGATAGTTGTAAAAAAAATTCTTAAATCTTCATGATGAAATTCCATGTTTCTGAGATCAAGGTGCCTGTGTAATTCCTGATGTGATGCACATCTTGTTTGTTGCAATACCCCTTGACCACATGACACACTGATTGGTTGTCATAGCTCCTTAGTTCTATAACTGCCTGCTTTCTCAGCAGGTGAGCACTTTTGTTTCCCCTTTTATACATTCACACAATGTGGGCATCACCAGCTGGGCCAGCAATTATAGCCCATCCCTAATTGCAGTTGACAGTCATCAATATTGCTATAGGTCTGGAGTCACATGTAGGCCAGACCAGGTAAGGATGGCATTCATGAACCAGATGGGTTTTTCCAACAGTGGATTCATGGTTATCACTAGACTCTTACTTCCAGATGTTTATTGAGTTTAAATTCTACCATCGGCCATCCTGGGATTTGAACTCAGCACATTACCTGGGTCTCTGGAGTAACAGGCCAGTGATGATACGACTAGTCCATTGCCTCCCCAGTGATTGACCATTCACTGCTGTACAAGCTGGGATAGTGATAGGAGACAACCTATTGCTCATCCTACAGCTCACATCTCTCACCTTGCTAAGTAGTGTAAAATTCAGCCTGAGGCTTCCTCTCAAGGGAGGAACTAAAACTGGGATGGCAGAGTGTCTCAGTGGCTAGTACTGCTACCTCACAGTGCCAGAGGACCCAGGTTTGATTCCCAGCCTCAGGTCACTGTCTACGTACAGTTTGCACATTCTCCCTGTGTCTGCATTGCTTTTGCCAGTTACTCCTGATTCCTCCCAGAGTCTGAAGATGTGCAGGTTAGGTGGATTGGTCATGTAGGCTGGGTGGGTTAGCCATGGGAAATGTAGAGTTATGGGGATAGGATGGGAGGTCAACTCTGGGTGCGATGCTCTTTGGACGGGTGGTATAGACTTGATGGACCAAATGGCCTCTTTCCACAGTCGTTCTGTAGGCTTTCTATGATATTTCATCTTTCAGAGGGATGTTAGGGTTTGGATTGCCCTCCACAGAGAACAGTTGGGGCTGGGCCATTGAAAGAATCAAGTCTTACTCAGACAACAGGGCAGTCAAGAATTAAAGGGGACAGTGGAGCTAAGGCCACAATCAGATCAGTCTTGATTTTATTGACTGGTGGAGCAGTTACTTGGCTGAAATGTCTATTTCTGTTCTTATTTTATAATGATCTTAAATGATATACAGCCTGTTTGATATTGCTGTCACCCAGAATCAGTCACTTCCTTCTATGGATGTGAAAACGTTGACAAAAATTAATCATTTTTGAAAATTTCAATGACCAGTCCAAAAATCCAAAATGTGAAACATCTCAGAATGAGCGAATTGGGATTTCAAGACAGTAGAGATGTACAAGTGATCTGTATGTGCAGAGGTCTATCAGAAGCCCATTCTCAGAGATTAAGCTAAAATTTGTGAAGGTTTGTAGCTCAGGTTGACATTTAGGGTGCAGGTTTGCTCGCTGAGCTGTAGGTTTGATATCCAGACGTTTCATTACGTGGCTAGGTAACATCATCAGTGGCGACCTCCAAGTGAAGTGAAGCTGTTGTCTCCTGCTTTCTATTTGTATCTGGATGGGGTTCCTGGGTTTGTGGTGATGTCATTTCCTGTTCGTTTTCTGAGGGGTTGATAGATGGCATCAACCCCTCAGAAACTGAACAGGAAATGACATCACCACAAACCCCAGGAACCCCATCCAGGAGAAAAATATAAATAGAAAGCAGGAGACAACAGCTTCACTTCACTTGGAGGTCGCCACTGATTATGTTACCTAGCCAGGTAATGAAACATCTGTATATCAAACCTACAGCTCAGCAAGCAAACTTACACCCTAAATTAAGCTAAAAATCACACAACACCAGGTTATTGTCCAACAGGTTTAATTGGAAGCATTAGCTTTTGAAGCACTGCTCCTTCATAAGGTAGTTGTGAATCAGGATCATAAGACACAATTTATAGCAAAAGATTACAATGTCATGCAACTGAAACAATACATTAAACAAACCTCAGTTGTTGTTAAGTCTTCCATCTTTTAGAATGTGTTGCCGGTTTCGGTTCATTAATATGTAAATCCCAGAACCTTTTTCAAGTCACATTGGCATGGTGGCACAGTGGTTAGCACTGCTGCCTCCCAGCACCAGAGACCTGGGTTCAATTCCCACCTCAGGCGATTGACTGTGTGGAGTTTGCACATTCTCCCCGTGTCTGTGTGAGTTTTCTCCCACAGTCCAAATCTGTGCAGGTTAGGTGAATTGGCCATGCTAAATTGCCTGTAGTGTTAGGGGAATGGGTCAGTGTGTGCTTGTTGGGCCAAAGGGCCTGTTTCCACATTGTACGTAATCTAATCATAGTTTGTGCGAAGATTTGTAGCTCGGGTGCTCGTTGCTGTGGTTCTGTTCGCCGAGCTGGAAGTTTTTGTTGCAAACGTTTCGTCCCCTGGCTAGGCGACATCCTCAGTGCTTGGGAGCCTCCTGCGAAGCGCTTCTTTGATGTTTCCTCCGGCATTTATAGTGGTCTGTCCCTGCCGCTTCCGGTTGTCAGTTTCAGCTGTCCGCTGTAGTGGCCCGTATATTGGGTCCAGGTCGGTCTGGGACAACACTACCATTATAGGGCAAGCCAAACAAAGAAAAGCCATGGAATTCCTAGAAGCATGGCCCAATATACTAACCACTACAGCGGACAGCTGGAACTGACAACCGGAAGCGGCAGGGACAGACCACTATAAACACCGGAGAAAACATCAAAGAAGCGCTTCGCAGGAGGCTCCCAAGCACTGATGATGTCGCCTAGCCAGGGGACGAAACGTTTGCAACAAAAACTTCCAGCTCGGCGAACAGAACCACAACAATCTAATCATAACTTAAGGTTTTATAAAACAAAAGGTGACATCTCAGCTCAGACAATGCATTAAAGGTGTGAGGTGAGAGTCTGTCTGAATCCCAATCTTGAGTCAGACTGGTTCTATTTCCAAAGTGGAATTTACAAAATATTACATGGATTGACTACCTGCATTGACTGCCTGCAGGTTGTGCAGTTTAACTTCCATCCTGGAAGTCAATCTCTGTGCTCCGGTATGACTAGAAAGTTCAGAACTTTCCTAACTCATGACCCGGTGCTATGAGAAGCGTGTGCAAAATACCATTTCCTCTCCTTTGCCCACCTAGCATTGCCCATTCCTCCATCATTTTGATTCAGCAACAGACTGAGATCGGACACGTGATCGCTGTGCGGTTTCGGTTTGACCTCTGCACTTTGTCCCCTGGGTCCTGCTGCAGCGAGTGATAACAGATGGCATAGGGAAGAATGATTTTGTTTTAAAAACAGGCGAGGTTTATCTGTTTCGGGTTTGAGCTTGAGCTGGAGGCGAAGGGCAAGAGGGGGACAGGTCGTGGGAAAGCCCAGAAAGTGAAGCGGGGGGGGTTGTCCAGTGCTTTTTGGGTCAAGTGCAGCCATAATGGTTGCAAACGGCTGGGGCGGGGGTTGCTTTATGAACATCTCAGTACTTACACCATCAAAACCGTTGGCTTTTTCGGTTCAGCTAGCTCAAATCACTCCCAGGGGATGTCATTAGTTAGTTCCAGCTGACCTAACAAGCAGATGTGTGAAATTTTGCCAGAAGCGCTTGTACTGTTTGTGTGCTGCCATCTGCACAAGGAACGTCCCACCTTCCCACTCACCCTCCTCCTCCTCCTCTCACCCTCTATCCCTCCTGCCCACACACCCAGAACCTCGCTCTTTATTTGTTGACAAGCAGTCTTCTTTTGTTTGAGTGCGATGGAGACAGATTCCATTTGAACTGCGAAATTGACATGTTACAAAACTAAATTCAGTGGATGTTTGGTATACACAGCAACAACAACCTGCATTTGTGTAGCATCTTCGATGTTGTAAAATATTCTCAAGAGAAATTTCAAACCGAGCCACACGAGGAACAGGTGACCAAAAGAATTGGATTTAAAGGAGAGTGCAGAACAGGCATATATGAACATATGAACGAGGGACAAAAGTATGCCATTCTACACTCTGGGCCAGATCCACTATTCAATAAGGTCATGGCTGATCTGATTTTAATTGAACTCTACATTCCTGCGCCTCCTCAATAATCTTTCACGCCCCAGGTAGTCAAGAACCTATCTACTTCAGCCTTAAAAATGTTTGAAGATTGTGTTTCCATTATCTTTTGAGGAAGGAAATTCCAAAGTCTCACAACCGTCTGAGAGAAAACCAAAAGGTAGTGAGGTTTAGGGAATGATTTCCAGAACTTAGGGCTTTGTCAGCCAGAGGAACCTTCCGTTGGCAGAACAAGGAAGATTTGGTGGTGAGCAAGAGACCTGAATCAGAAGAATGCAAGGGTTTCAAAAAGTTTCAAAAAAGCTGCCAGCATTCTCAAAGATCCATCCCACCCTGGCAATGTTCTTCTGCAACCTCTACCATCAGGGAGAAGGTACAGAAGCCTGAACACATGCACCAGCTGCTTTCGCAACAGTTTCTACCCTACTGTTGTTAGAATACTGAATGGACTCACAAACTCTTAGCATTCGCCCGTACCTGTGTTTTTGTTTTTGCTGCTGTTTACCTATTATTTACTTATGTATGCTACTTAACTCTGTGATCTGCCTGTATTGCTCGCAAGACAAAACTTTTCACTGTGCCTCGGTACACTTGACAATAAATTCAGTTCAATTCAATTCGATTCAATTCAAGTTGTGGTGCTGGAGGATACCACAGAGATACAGAGCGACACAGACACAAAGAGGGGAATTTGACATGTGTGGTCTGAGAGTAAATATAAATCAATGGACAGATAAGTATTGGGGTAAAAAATATGGGGCAGCATATGCCTCAATGGTTAGCACAGCTGCCTCTCAGCATCAAAGACCCCAGGTTTGATTCCATGCTTGAGTGACTGTGTGGAGTTTGCACATTCTCCCTGTATCTGCATGGGTTTCCCATTGCATGCTCCAGTTTCTTCCCACAGTCTGAAGCTGTGCAGTTTAGGTGGGTTGGCCATGGAAAATGCAGGGCTATGGGGTGGGTCTGGGTGGGATGCTCTTCAGAAGACCAGTGTAACTCAGTGGCCCAAACGGCTTCCTTCCATGCTGTAGGGATTCTATCATAAATGAGGGTGATATGAGCAAAACACATTCTCACTCAGAGAGTAGTTAGGATTTGAATGTAGAGTCCAGGAGTATAGTGGAGGCTGCCTAAACAGGGGCATTCAAGAGGCCTTTGAGCAATTATTTGGATAAAAGGAATATAATGTGCAAGGTTTTGGGGGAGAAAGCAGCAGATTGGCATTCAGTAATGATGCTCGTTTGCAGAGCCAGTATCAGCATGATGGTGGAGTGGTCTCCGTCTGCATCCTAACACTTGTGGGACCCCAAGAATCCATGATTCTGAACGGTATTTAGGATACAGGCAAGAAAGTATTCGATAAATTCAGATGTACAGATGGTCCGAAGTGGAATATTAGCAGGAGAGTCTTGGAGAAGCTGAGCCTAATGGAATGAAGGCATTGACAAGGATCTCAGCAGCTGCTGAGCTGATGCAGGATAGAGACAGCAATGTTAAAAGGTGGGAACTGGCGGTATTGGTGTATGAGATGGTGGTGTAGCTCTGCTGGAATCAGATCTGATGTGAAGGTTGTCAACAGTCTGGGTGAGCTTTTAGGGAGAGGGTCAGACTCAATGACCAGGTGTTATGACATGGGGTAAACTCTCCTGCTTACTGTAAGCCAGCAACACAGAAAAGATTAATCCTGCGCAGTAATCTGTGAAAATTTAAGAGGCTAAGAACTATTTGAAGTAAAAATGAACAACTTTATTTCTTAAAGTATAACAGAGAATAATTAACTAACAACTACTTATAACTCCTTTCTAACCTTTTACCTTTCCTTCTATAATACTAGTCTGATAAAACTCCCAATTACGATTTACAAAATGAAACTTCTTATCTCAAAGCCAGGCAACTTACAGTTTTCTCTGTATTCCAGTCATCTTTTCTTCTTCTTGGGGATTCTGCCTCACAGGTTACTGATTGACAAAGATACTTTATAAGAGAGCTATTTTTTCAGACAGTCTTTACAGGCTGGCAGCTTGGCAGTTCTCCTCCCAACTGTTCAATTTTCTATGGTTTTATACCCCAAAGATTTGTGTCATTGGCTTTTACAATTGTCAATGTACTAAATTCAAAGTGGATTGGAGTTTCATATTTTTCAGCGTATTATTTAAATTGATTGGCCTAATTCGAATCTGTTTTGTCATTTCCAGGTAACCAGCTATCCCAGTAGTTGGAACACATGTTACAGTGTATCTTTTTTAGAACATTTGATGCTGTCAGGTGGTTTTCGCTAGTTTTTAACTCTCTTAAAGGAACAGTACATCCGCATCGTCGTAACACAGGGGACAGAGTTTACAGCAGGGAATTAAAAGCAATGACTTCAGTCTTAATTGGGAACAGTTTCGGGGTGAGGCCCCAGGTTGAGAAAGTAGGGCCTTCATGTTAACCACAGCAGGTGTGGGAACTGAACTCACACTGTTGGCATCACAAACCAGTGATACAACCAACTGAATTAATGAACCAGCATTTATGGCAAGTGCAAGAGAGAGGTGACTGATGGTGAGGTGACATGACTGGTGATGAGGTGGATGCAAAGGGTTTACAAGTCCATGCTTCATAATTTTTCCACAAAAATAGAAATTCATGGAGAAACTCCATGAAGCTTTGTGGGTGGCACGGTGGCACAGTGGTTAGCACTGCTGCCTCACAGCGCCAGAGACCTGGGTTCAATTCCCGCCTCAGGCGACTGACTGTGTGGAGTTTGCATGTTCTCCCCGTGTCTGCGTGAGTTTCCTCCGGGTGCACCGGTTTCCTCCCACAGTCCAAAGATGTGCAGGTCAGGTGAATTGGCCATGCTAAATTGCCCATAGTGTTAGGTTAGGGGTATGAGTGGGTTGCGCTTCGGCGGGGCGGTGTGGACTTGTTGGGCTGAAGGGCCTGTTTCCACACTGCAAGTAATCTAATCTAAATCTAATCTAATCTAACCTAAAAAACTCCGTAGGTCTGGAGAGAAAAGAGCATTAATGCTTTGAGTCGAAAATCACAGTCATTAACATTATTCTGTCTCCATAGATGCTGCCAAACTTGCAGAGTCTCTCCAGCAATTTCTGTTTTGTTTCAGATTTTCGGCATCCACTGTTCTTCGTTTAATTCATACTTTTTTCTTGTCCTTGAAGGAATGAGCTAGAAAGCTAAGATTTTAAAGGTTGTTTATCCCTAATGTTTACATCTACAAGGGTAGGGCTGCCTTCTAAGAAAACTGGGATAAATAAGAGCATAATGTAATCCTGCCTCATTGTCCAACCAAACTCTCCCTGCAACGAAACAAAAGATGACAATCAATTAATGATTCAGTTGGACACACAATTCTGTTTATAACCGAAACACAGCTTACTAGAACCTTTCCATTCACAGATACACTGGGGATTTTAAAAGTTGCCTCTGGTATTATGCACTCAAACTGAAAATAACCACAGATGAATGAATAAATAACATTGTTTGGTTACATTTCCCTAAAAAAATCTTCTGTTTGTCATTTCTTCTTTTCAATTCTCATAGAGTTTAGCTGATTAAACTAACTTACTTTGGATCGCACAAATATTTATTGAATTACAAGAAGGTATTACAATTACCAGACAGCTTATTAAACAGAATGAGAAAACTGCACAATCGTTACATTTTTTTACAGTAAGTGTTCTGGATTTCCTGAAAAGTCCCTTTGGAAATATAATGTGTTCAAAAGTCCAAATTAGATATTTCTATCTGATGAGAGTTTCAACTGTCCTAGATTGAGGAACAAAAAGTGAACTGCTGCTGCTTTTTTTTATACCTTAAAGATTCCCTCCCCTCACTTAAAGATCTCAGCTTGTATACAGCCTCACAGATGCCAGCTGCAATGCAGTGTCACCTACAACTAATAGATCAGCAGCAAAGAGTCTCATTATAGATGGCTCAAACTTTGCAAGCGTCCTGCCAGCACCTCCCTAACTCTCAGTGACAACTGGATGTGGTTAGACAACGGCCTCACAGTATTTATTTATTTTAAAGAGAATACATTCATAGGGTATGAGTACCCGCTGGCTGAGCCGGCATGGAAATTGTCAAAGTCAAGAGTGTGGTACTGGAAAAGCACAGCAGGTCAGGCAGCCTCAGAGGAGCAGGAGAGGGAAGATAGCTGGGAATGCGATAGGTAGATGAATGTGGGGGGGATGCTGATAGGTCGGATAGGAGGGTGGAGTGGATAGATGGGAAATCCGATGGACAGGGTCAAGAGGACAGTGCCAACTTGGAGGCTTAGGACTGGGATAAGGTGGAGTGAGGGGAAATTAGGAAACTGGTGAACTTCACATTAATTCCTTTTGGTTACACGGTCCCAAGGTGGAAGATGAGGCATTCTTCCTCCAGGCGTTGGGTGGTTAGGGTTGGACGATGGAGGAGGCCCAGGAACTGCATGTGCTTTGTGGAGTAGGAGGGGGAGTTTACGTGTTGAGCCACAGGGTGGTGGAATTGGTTGGAGCGGGTGTCCCAGAGATGTCCTCTGAAACAATCCCTTAGGTTGACGTCCTGTCTCCCTGATGTAGAGGAGACAACATCGGGTGCAATGGATACAGTAGATGACATTTGTGGAAGTACAGGTGAATTTCTATCAGATGGACGGAGGTGAGCAGGAAGGTGTGACACACTTCTTGCGGTGGCAGTGGAAGGTGCCAAGAGTGGGATGAGGGCTGGTGGGGGGTGTGGATCTGACAAGGGAGTTGCAGAGGGAATGGTCTCTTCGGAACGCTAATAGGGGTGGGGAGGTAAAGATATCACTTCTGGTGGGGTCTGATTGTCGGTGGTGGAAGTGGCGGAGGATGATGAGATGCAATCTCCTGGAGGTTGTCAAACCCAACACTGGGTTTGGAGTCGCATGTTGCTCAGACCAGGTAAGGATGACAGATTTTCTTCCTTCAAGGGTGAACTAATGAAAACATTAGTGAACCAGATGGGCTTTTTTTTTTACAACAAATGACAATTGCCATTCCAGATTTTTCAAACATTTTAATTCAAATTTCACCATCTTCACTGGTGGGAATCAAACCCATGTTCCCAGAACATCATAAAAATTGAAAGCTGGAAGACCAGCTTTTTCCCATTTTCCACTTGGGAACTCTAGAGTCTTCTGGACTCATAATTGAGTTCAATAACTTGAGGGCTTGAAGCACCTTCTCCCAGGTCCTTACCCCAACCCCCACACACCAGGCCTTATTATTGCATGGTCTGCTATTACACATATTACGCGCATTCCTGATGAAGGGCTTTTGCCAGAAATGTCGATTTTCCTGCTCCTCAGATGCTGCCTGACCTGCTGCGTTTTTCCAGCACCAGTCTAATCTAGCCACTGCTATTACACACAACCCATTGTTAGCCACTAATAGTCTCCATTAGCAGCTATTCATTCTTCAAGGTGGATTATTATCCACTCCTTTGTCTGTCCAACCTTTCTTCTCTGTCTTTATGCCCGATCTCCACCTATCATTTATTCCTTGCCCCCTCCCCCACACACTATCTTCTTAAAAAAAACTTTTTCCTGGTTATCAGCCGTTCTGAGGAAGGGTCACCGGACCCAAAATGTTAACTCTGATTTGTCTCCACAGATGCAGCCAGACCAGCTGAGATTTTCCAGCAATTTCTGTTTTTGACCCTAGAACATTAACCTGGAGTTATGTATAAATAATCCGGTGACAGCACCACTACCTCCTACTGCTTCAGGTTTGCCTATCCTTTGACATACTTGCTTCAGGACAATTTACCAATATGTTTCCTTCTCTTTAGAGAGTAATAGCTAATATTATGGAGTCCTGGGATTTGCAGGAGTGCTGTTGGCGAGATTTTGTACTGATGTAACTATTAATGGTGAAGATCAGGAAGGTCACCTGTCACAAGAAAGCAATTATGCCTCAGTTGGTCTGCAGTAAGATCCATAAAATGTATTGTTAGTTTACAAGGCTGTTGTCACAATATTTTAAATGTGCACCAGCCAATCAAATTCCTCTACTCTGCCTTCCATTTTTGGTTGAGAATGGTTGCTTTGGCTCGAGCCCTGACCTTTCAATGTGGCTTAGCGAAAAAAATTGGTTCTATGGGGAAAAGGGCAAAGGAATGAATTGGGTAGTACTTTGCTACAGCTGGCAAAGGCCTTAATAGGCTGACTGGTCTTTTTTGGTAACTCTATAATTCTCTAATTATCCTCCACAACACTAACGCATCTGAAGAGTCGAAGCACAGCTAGAACATAAAAAATAGGATCAAGAAGAGACCATTCAGCCCCTTGAAACCGCTCCACCATGATATGAGATCTCAGACATCAACATCATTTTCCTACAGTATCTCCACATCTCTTCATGCTTTTAATATATTTTAAAAACTGTACCTTTTTTCTTTTCGTTTTTTGGTTATGGACTAGAATGGCAAAAAAGGGCTGCTTTTAAACCAATGATTGCGGAAGGAATTGTTGCCCTATTAAAGCAAGTTGCAGAAACTCATTGTGTGTGGTGTTTACACTGCTGCTACATTCACGTAGAAGGTAAGAGAATGTTTGTACATGGGACAGCACTGGGGTATATGTACAGAGCAAGATTTGGCAAGCATCAAGTAGCTGATTGGTTTGTGCAATTGAGACCAGCCATGGATATAAAGGTCATCAGCCTAATTCTTATTGTCTGATTGGTTCCTGGATAACTGAACAGCTTTCAGGTGAAGCCCACAATACAGGGAAAGGTCATCAGACTGCTGGAAGGTTGTGTGTGTGTGTGTGTGTGTGTGCGCATGTGCATGTGTGTGCTTGTTTCTCTCTCTGCAATAAAAATACCTAAAGCTTGAAGAAAACCATTTATTTACTTCTGCCATTTGCTGTCAGCTGTTGCCTTTAACCAGTAGCTAAGAGACTTTGTTGTTAATGTGACAGTTGTCCTGTGTCTCCTGCCAAGTAGAAAAGGAATGTAGAAAAATGAGATTGAAGAACAGAAGATCCTTGCTGGCCAAAAGGAACAACTCTATAAACCTTGTGGACTGGCGCTATTGAACTGTGCTTCCCAGGTTTTAAACCCTTCACTCTTAAAATCAGGTTTGTTTTTGTATGACTGTGTCTGTATGTTCGTATTGGGGTTTCAAAAGGAGGTTAGAGTTTTCACTAGTAAACCCATATGTTCATAACTCATAGGTTTGAGTTGTGATGAGAATTGACTTAGTTGTAATAAATAGCAGTTCTTGTTCTGTATATTTCTGTTGAATTGATTCCAGCTGATAGGTTAGTAAGGACAATCCTAGGAGTACTGGGGCTTTAGAATCAGCACACCTTCTGGAGAGGGTGGGATCAATGTAAACAGACATCTACCAATGTCTTCGAGAAGAAAGTGAGGACTGCAGATGCTGGAGATCAGAACTGAAAATGTGTTGCTGGAAAAGCGCAGCAGGTCAGGCAGCATCCAAGGAGCAGGAGAATCGACGTTTCGGGCATGAGCCCTTCTTCATCTACCAATGTCTGTCTTGAATATAATCATTGACCGAGTCCCCGCAGTCTGCTGAGGCAGAGAATTCCAAAGATTTACGCCTTCTGAGTGAAGAAATACCTCCTTATCGTAGTTGTAAATGGCCTGGTCTTTATTCTGAGCTTGTGTCTGGCCCTTCTTCAGGAATGAGCAGAGATGTTCAGCAGGAGAAGATAAAAGGTAGGGAGGAGGGACTTGGAGGAGGGGCGTTGGAAATGTGATAGGTGGAAGGAGGTTAAGGTGAGGGTGGAAGGGGTTGGTCTTGCACAAGGTGACTTACTTGCCGATTTACTTCCTCCAACCTCAGTATCCAAGGCCTCAGGCACACCTTCCAGGTGAAGCAGCAGCTTACCTGCACTTCTCTCAACTCATTTATTTCATTCACTGCTCAGAATGTGGTCTCCTGTATATCGGGGGAGATGAAACACAGATTTGATGACCGCTTTGCTGAACACCTACACTCTGTCTGTAAAACATGACCCAGAGTTTCCCACTGCCTCCACTTCAACACACCACTGTGTTCCTACACCAACATTTCTGTCCCAGATCTGTTGCAGTGTTCCTTAACGCAAGTTCAAAGAACAACACTTCATTTTCCACTTGGGGATTCTGTTTCTGTTCTGCTCATTCCTGAAGAAGGGCCTGTGCCCGAAACGTCGAATCTCCTGTTCCCTGGATGCTGCCTGACCTGCTGTGCTGTTCCAGCAATAAAGTTTCAACTTTGATCTCCAGCATCTGCAGACCTCACTTTCTCCTCTGAGCTTGTGTCCCCTGGCTCTAGACAATCACAGGACTACCAGGAGTGTTCTTTGTGCAATCTATAATTGACTCTTGACGCAAATAGTTAAATGCATAGATAGGTCTGGAGGGCTTCATAGGGGTCTCCAGAGAGAGTCTAGCTTCCAGATTTGTATACCTTAATAAACAGGGTATTTGCCTGGTGAGCAGTCAGGAAGCTCTAACACTTATTATTGTAACGATGCCCAAATGCCCAAAGGTATGAGATAACTTTCCATTTGTCTGACAATATTTTCATTCACGTACAATTTCAGTTAGAGTCTCTAGTGTCATGTGACCCCCAAATTACAGTGGAGACTAAATGGTCTTCATCCGATAAATAAGACTGTAAAGATTTCCTTTTGTATTGATGTAAGCCTGCTTTCTGAAATAAATTTGAAGTAATATTGTCACTGCCACAGTGTCAATCATTACAAAAGAAATAATTTGCACCTATGCATCAACTTTCATGACCTCAGGCCATCCAACAACTTTCACACCCAGCGAAATGCTTTGAAGGAGTTGCCACTCATGTAATAGAAGAAATATAGCAGCTATAGAAACAGAAAATAGCAATGGGGTAGGCCATTCGACCCCACAGGCCTTCAACCCTCAGTAAGTATGATCACAGCTGATCATCCAACCCAGTCCCCTGTTCCTGCTCTCCGCTCATACCCTTTGAAAACGTTAGACCGAACATCTATATCTATCTCCTTCTTGAAAAACTTCAATGGTTTGGCTTCAACTGTTTTCTGTGGTAGAGAATTCCACAGGCTTACTACTCTTTGGGTGAAGAAATTTCTCTTCATCTCATTCCTAAAAGCCTATGTCATAATCTTAGAATGGCCTGGACTCCCAAGTCATTTGAAACATCTTTCCAGCATTTACCCTGTCTTAGCCTGTTAGAATTTTACAGAATGTTGTGAGATCCCTGTGATTCTATAGTTCTAACTAATTCGGTCTGTCTTCATTCTATAGTCCTGTCATCCCAGTCTGATTAGATTCCCTACAGTGTGGAAACAGGCCTTTTGGCCCAACAAGTCCACACCGACCCACCGAAGAGTAACCCACCCAGACCCATTTCCTCTGACTAATGCACCTAACACAATGGGCAATTTAGCATGGCCAATTCACCTGGCCTGCAGGAAGAAACTAGTGCACCCAGAGGAAACCCTCACAGACACAGGGAGAATGTGAAAACTCCACACAGACAGTCGCTCAAGGCTGGAATTGAACCTGGGACCCTGGTGCTGTGAGGTAGCAGTGCTGATCATCATGCCACCCTGAGTTGCACTCCCTTCATAGCCAGAACATCCTTGCTCAAATGAGGAGACCAAAGTACTCCAGGTGGGCTTCACTAAGGCCCAGTACAATTGAGGCAAGACATTCCTGCTCCATACTCAAACCCTCCCATAATGAAGGCCAACACACTAGTTGCCTTCTTTACCACGTGCTCCACCTATTTTTCAGCACAGCAGGTTCCCACAAATTGAAATGTGTCAACGATAATTCATTCTGGCTTACGAAATTGGCGAGGGATAATTGTTGGCTATGATATAGGAGAGAATTTGCTGTTTCTATTCTTGAAATAGCTATTGGTTATCCTTACATCCAACTAAAAGAGCAGATTAGGATCTCCATTTACCATCTTGTTTGAAGAAAGACACCTCTGACAGTGTGGTATTCCCTCAGTGTTGCACTAGAATACCAGTCTTGATCATGAGCTCAAGAATGCAACCACAACCCAAAGTTGGTCTCATGGACACTACCACTTTGGCTATGATCCATCACTTTGTAAAAGCCAAGTTGCAGTTATATTGTTTATAAATAGAGGTCACATGCAAAGACCAAGGGCCTCTGTGGTTTTTATAAATGACTTGGATGAGGAAGTGGGAGGGTGGGTTAGTAGATTTGTTGATGATATGAAGGTTGGTGGAGTGGTGGATAGTGTGAAGGGCTATTGTAGGTTGCAACGGGACATTGACAGGATGCAGAACTGGGCTGAGAAGTGGCAGACGGGGTTCAACCTGGAAAAGTATGAAGTGATTCATTTTGGAAGGTTGAATTTGAATGCAGATTACAGGGTTAAAGGCAGGATTCTTTGCAGTGTGGAGGAACAGAGGGATCTTAGAGTCAATGTCCATAGATTCCTCAAACTTTCCAACCAAGTTGATAGGGTTGTTAAGAAGACATATGATATGTTGGCTTTCATTAGCAGGGGGATTGAGTTTAAGAGCCTTGAGGTTATGCTGCAACTCTATAAAGCCCTGTTTAAACCAAACTTGAAATATTGTGTTCAGTACAGATTGCCTCATTAATGGAAAGATGTGGAAGCTTTAGAAAGGGTGCAGAGAAGTTTTACCAGGATGCTGCCTGGACTGGAGGGCATGTCTTATGAAGAATGGTTGAGGGAGCTAGGGGTTTTCTCATTGGAGTGAAGAAGGATGAGAAGTGGTTTGATAGAGGGGTACAAGACGATGAGAGGCGTAGATAGAGTGGATAGCCAGAGACCTTTTCCCCAGGGTGGAAATGGGGACATAATTTTAAGGTGGTTGGAGGAAGGTTTCGGGGCGATGTCAGAGGTAGGTCCTTTACACAGAGAGTGGTGGGTGTGTGGAATGCACTGCCAGCAGTGGTAGTAGAGTCAGATATATAAGGGTCATTTAAACAACTCTTTGGACAGGCACGTGGATGGTAGTAAAATAGAGGGTGTGTAGGTTAATTTGCTCTTAGAGTAAGATAAAAGGTTGGCACAACATTGAGGGCCAAAGGGCCTGTTCTGTGCTGTACTGTTCTATGTTCTATAATGAGAGAGAAGCAAAAAGAGAATGAATCATTATCAGTCAACTAACTGCTGACCAGCTTAGAACCATATCGATATGAGACCTCGGAGCAGGCAATGTACCTTCCAGCTCAGCTACACTCTGTGCACGACCTAGTTTGTACAACGAACCTTGAAGAGATTACTTTCAGAATCGGTCAAGTTGACCCAAATTGAAAGTAATTCAATGTAATTTATAGAAGGAACAGCTCTGAGCTCTATTGATGAATTTAAGGTATCCAATGTATCTGCTGACATTTAATTTCCAATTTAAATGGAACAGTTAACTGCCCTGATTCAATCCACTTGTTTTGTCGGAATACACACAGCGTGAAAGAGGCAGTCATGAGAAAATTTGCTCCAAAATGCAACTGATGTTAACATGAATCTGTGCCTATTCATACATTCCATGTCCCCCGCAAACCCACCCCAATATTTGCAATGCATTGCAATGAAAATTCGCAAATAGACAAGTGGGTCATCAGCTTTCCAATATCCTCCTCTGTCTCACAATTCACTGACCTTGTCATTTTCATTAATGGTTGCTGTGCATAATTGAGTTCCTGGGGATTCTTTGAGTCTCCCTGGTGACTGCTAGTGATCGCATTCAAAGATATCCCAGGGAAGATCTTTGTGCAATTTCTCTGCATTACTGACAACCCCAGAGTGGCTAATACTTCACTTTGAAGCAAAGGATTATTGCGTTGAACTTGCTGATTTCTCATATCAAGACATTTTCGATGCTTTTCAAAGCGCTTCGATCTGATCATCCTCTTCAAAATTTGCAGCGTTCTTTTCTTACAATTTGCTCTAGAGAAAAGCTTCTTGATTAGTGGGAAAATAAATAATTCACTCTTTCTTTAAACACCCTGAAGGCAAAACATTAGCTGACATGTTACTATCTAATTAGAAGCCACTATCTTCAAAACAAGGTAATGAGTGTCAAAGTTTAGCCATTACTTAAAGGACCACTGATATAATTTTGAATGTAGATTAGAAACAGAGAGTCCTACAGCACAGAGGAGGCCATTCATCCATTACATTAGTACTATCATTGCATAGATTCAGAATCCATAGAGTCCTGACAATGTGGAAGCAGGCCATTCAGCCCATCAAGTCCACACCGTCTCTCTGAAGAGCATCCCACACAGACCCTATCCTTGTAACCCTGTAGTTCCCACAGCCAATCCACCTAACCTGCACATCTTTGGGCTATAGAAGGAAACCCTTCTTGCATGACACGGGGAGAATGTGCAAACTGCACACACAGTAACCCAAAGGTGGAATCAAACCTGGGTCCCTGGCGCTGTGAGGTAGCAGTGCTAACCACTGCGCCACCATGCTGCCCAAAGCTACTGTGCCGCCCAGAGGCAGTGTGTATTCCTACAAACAAGTGGATCAAATCAGGGCAGTTAACTGCTCCGATAAAATTGGAATTTAAATGTCAGCAGATACACTGGATAAGTTAAATTCATCAATAGAACCCAGACCTATTCTCTCTTCATTTGGGAATGTGATGTAAGTAATTCCCCACCTCCTGCTCTTTCTACATAGCCCAACAGATCTGTACTAAGGTTTAACAATTCCCTATCAAAGCTACTGTTGGATTTGTTTCTGACCATCTTTTCAAGAGGCACACTCCTGATTTAATCAGCAGTTCTAAAAAAATAACATGCTCGCAGTGTAGTGACAGGTTAACAATGCAATTCTTCTTCGGTCCTCTCTGTGAAGATAGGTCTAACACACGTCACCACAACTACCACCATGAGTAGGACAAAAAGGCAGGTCCTGAATCCACCCCAGCCAAACCACGGATCAAATTGTATGTTGTCGTCATGAATCAGATCAAAATCAGCCATCCATCTGATGAGCAACAGTAAATGGAATGCTGCTGTTTAAGAAGGCAGCTCACCATCAGCTTCTCAAGGGCAGCTAAGGGTCAGCAATAAAGGTTCTGTCACCTGTCTGCCCACTTCACTCTTTTGTCTATATTTGTTTGTTTGTTCTATACTGCCTTCTTCACATTTTGCGGTCCTACCAAGTTTTGTATCATCCGCAAACTTTGAAATTGTCCCCTGCATATCAAAATCGAGATCACTAGTACAAATTTGGAAAAATTAGTCCAGTATCTAGGGAATACCATTAGAAACTTCCAGCCTGAAAAGTATCCATTTAATATTGCTCTCTGTTGCCTCATAGTCAATCAATTTTGTATCCGTTGCCATTGTCCATTTTGTTCCATGAATTATAGTTTACTCAGAAGCTGTTGTGTTGCAAGGTACCAAATGGTTTCTGGGAGTCCATGTATATAACATCAATGGTATTACCCTCATCAACTCTCTCTGTTACCTATTTAGAGAACTCCAGGGAGTTAAGCATGATAATCTCTTAAAAAGTCCATACTAGCTTTTCCTAATGAATCCACATTTGTCCAAGTGGCTATTAATTCCATTCTAAATTAGAAATTCTTTCATTACCAGAGTTAAACTGGCTGGTCTATAATTGTTGAACTTTTTCTTACAATTTTATTTTGAACAGAAACATAGCTTTTGCAGTTCTCCAGTCCTCTGGCACTATCCCAATGTCCAGTGAAAAAGGAAAGATTATTACCAGTGTTTCTGCAGTTCCCCTCTCACTTCCTTCATTATCTGTGGATGCATCTTATCTGGGTTCAAGTATAAATGGCTTGCCTAGTACCCCTTTCCTATAAACTATAGTTGATGGTCCAGTTGGTGGTTTCTAGGATAAACTTAGCAATGTGCTGACACCCTCCTTATGCATCCTCTTTCTCCAGCATCGCAATTCCTTCTTAACAAATGTGCTCTTTTTCCTTCTTTTCCTGATTACTCCATAACCAGGAATACCTAACACTCAAGTCTTGCCTTTTCTTCAAACAGATCTGTATTTGCCACAACATCATAATCTCACATGACATTCTGTGCCTGTTACTCCCCAGTTATTTCCTGTATTTACACACCTACCATGTAACCCTAATTTAGAAAGTTTCAATTTCTCTTCTTCCCCTGACTCCAGCTGATGATTTATTGCTCCCTATTGTCGTGTTATCTGTATCTCCCAGTATTTTGCACACCCTTATACTCCTTCTAATATTCTCTCCTGGATCCTCACACTTGCAGAGTTCATTTAAAGGTATCCTGACAGCACTAACAAAATGCCCCCTGAGGAAATCAGTCCCAGTTGTGTTCAAGTTTTATTCATTCATTCATGGGATGTGGGCATGGCCAGCTGGGCCAGCATTTATTGCCCATTAGTGATTGCCCAGAGGGCAGTTAAGAGCCAACCACATTGCTGTGTGTCTGAAGTCACATGTAGCCAGACCAGGTAAGGATGCTGATTTCCTTCCCGAAAGGACATTGATGAACTGGATGGGTTTCTACAACAATCAACAATATTTATATGGATGCCATTAGACCAGCTTTTCAAGATTGAATTTTAAATTTCATCATCGACCCTGGTGAGATTTGAACCCATGACTCCAGAACATTAGGGATACGAGATTGCCAATCTGATGGCATTATCATCAAATCAATTCCCCATGCACCCCTCATGCTTGTACAGGTACCATCTCCCCCAAAACCAGAGCTAAGAATTTGAAACCCTTTCCAGGTTCACTAGGTTGATTCCAGAGTGGAGACTGTTGACCTCTGAGGAGAGATTGAGTAAACTGGGACTGTACTTATTCGAACTTAGAAGAATGAGGGGGATTTTATAGAAACATACACTTCTATGAAAGAAATAGATAAGATAGAAGTGGAGAGATTGTTTTCACTGCCAGGTGAAACTAGAATTGGGGGACATGGCCTCAAAATAAGGGGGAGCAGATTTAGGACTGAGTTGGGGAGGAACTTCTTTACCCAAAGAGTTATGAATCTATGGAATTCCCTACCCAGTGAAGCAGTTTGAGGCCAACCCATTGAATGTTTTTGAGGCAAAGATAGAGAGATTTTTGGACAGTAAAGGAATTAAGGGTTATGGTGAGCGGGTGGGTAAGTGGAGCTTATTGAATCTTATTGAATGGTGGAGCAGGCTCGATGGGCTGAATGGCCTACTCCTGCTCCTATTCCTTAAGTTCAGCCATATATTCACCTGCTTTATTCTCCTACTTCTGTATTCACTTGCACATAGAGGCAGTAGTAATGCAACAATTTTCAATTTTGAGGTCCTGCTTGCTATTATTCTATTTAGCTCCTTCAATTCTGACTGAGACCACATTTGCTTGCCTAGCTGTGTTGTTTAGATTAAATCCTCTACAGTGTTGAAACAGGCCATTTGGCCCAACAAGTCTACACCGAGCCTCTGAAGAATAACCCATCCAGACCCATTTCCCCCTGACTACTGCACCTAACACTATGGGCAATTTAGCACGGCCAATTCACCTGACCTGCACATCTTTGGACTGTAGGAGGAAACCAGAACACCCAAAGGAAACCCACACAGACACAGGTTGAACGTGCAAACTCAACAGAAAGTTGGCCGAGGTGGGAATCGAACCCAGGTCCCAGTGCTGTGAGGCAGCAGTGCTAACCACTGAGCCACCATGTCACAAACTGAGACACCGTACACTGTTCCTCAGACTATATCTCTACCACTCACCTCATTATAATCTACTGATTGGGACACATCCAGGTACTCAGCCTCACCCTCACACATCTTCCAATAGTCAGTCTCATACCCACCTCTCATTTTGTTTCAAATATTTCCATCCAGTCAGTCATAGCAGACCGAATGCTTAAACACAGTCTTTGGTACCAAAGCAAAGTTGTTCAGAGTCTGGAAGACCATAAGATATAGGAGCAGAATTAGGCCATTCAGCCCTTCAAGACTGCTATGCCATTTGTTATGGACCAGGCCAGACCCCCTCACAACATTTCAAGACTATAACTTTTCTAGTTGTTTTGAGCAGGTGTATAGCAGGTGTATATTCTAGGAGTGATGCAGCTTGTCAAAACCCCTTGGTTTTAAACAAAACAGAATTTATTTAGAGAGCCCTGAATGTAACACAAACAAAAGAGGACAGAACGCAGAATAACGAACCTATCCGAAAACCCATCAAGTGATCCCAGCTTAATGATGCTGTTCCATATGCATGTAACAATTCCCATAAACACTCCTTGGCAAAAAAGAAAGGTAAAATCAAACACAGGGTCTTACAGGAGACAGAGTGATCACAGAGAGATTCAGCACGGAACATCTTCTTCTGTTGAGTTGTTTCTTTGACCAGCAGCCTCAAAAACTGACTGACTGCGAAAAACCAAACCAAACCAGAGTAAAGCTGAGCTGGGAGAACTGGCCCTTTTCACTGTGCAAGTTTGTTTTAAAACTTAAAAGTTTCTTCAAGTAGATAAACACAGACAAAATGGGACCTCTGTCTTTACTACCCCTCTGAAAAAGAAAACCCAAGGACAACATAACTTTGTTAAAAAGAGCAGCATCATCACACATTCATTGTGATCATGGCTGATCTGATAATCCTCAACTCCACTTTCCTACTTTTTGTCCACAATCACTGACTCCCTCACTGATTTAAAAATCTACCTCAGCCTTGAATCTGAAATAGAAGGGAAAATGTTGGAATCACAAATCATTGACATTCTTCTCTCTCTTGCAAGGTGACAAACAAAGGAAAAGCAAAGAAGGAGAATGGGTGGTGTGTGTCACCTGACTACATTGGAACAGATGCTTCTCTGCCTCATGGAGGTCGGGGAGTGGGCATTGAGGGTGCTGTGGGCAGGAGGCAGGGATTACATGATATGTGTAAGACCTTGGGGTGGGGTATTGTGAGGAAGAGGGTTCCCTGCTGACGATCCTAGAAGGTGATACCCACTCCTTGCCTGACATCAGCCTGCACAGTGATCATTGCCAGACTGGAGGTGCTTGACGTAGGCAAAAGTGAGGACTGCAGATGCTGGAAACCTGACCTGCTGTGCTTTTACTGGATGATTAACGTAGACCACATCTTTCACTTTGACCATTAATTGTCATTTAAAGGCCTCAAATGACAATGAGTGAGGGGTATCCTGTCATATCCCTCATTGCTGGAGGAGTTGGGACAGGACAGAAATAGAGGACTAGGTAATGGACAATGCAGAAGATGGAGAGCAGGACTGTCAAATCCAGCACATAGTATCTTGTAGAAGTAAGCTCAATGGGCTGAATGGCCCACATCTGTCCCTATGTCTTATGGTTTAAAAGAAAATACTTGGTTCACTGTGGCTGTTGTGCTGGCTTTTTGAAAGAGGTAGCCAATGAGTCCTACTCTCTTCCTCTTTCCCAACAGCCTTGCAAATTTATGATTTCCAAATGTTACACAATTCCTTTTTGAAAGATGACTGAGGCTGCTCTCATTATGTTTCAGGCAGTACCTTCCAGATCCTAACAAGTCACAGAGCACGGAAACAGACCCTTCAGCCTAACCCATCTGCACTGACCTCCCAATCTGACCTTGTGTAAAAATTAATCCACATCTTAACACTGATTATTTTGATAATTCCCTTAAATCTGTTTTGTCTGGCTATTAACCCTTCATCCAACACATTCTAGGAATCAATTTAAATGCACATTCTTGGTCAAAGTGTGCCAAGTGTGGGGTCTATAGGAATGTTAAAATCTATGATTAGAAAGGTAGTAACAGGACATTTACAAAATCATTGCATAATCAGGCAGAGTCAATATGGTTTCAATAAAAGAAAATTATGTTTGACAAATGTATTAATTCTTTTGAGAATGGAACAGGCAGGGGGAATAAAGGGAATTCAGTAGATATCATACATCTGGATTTTCAAAATGTATCCAATCAGGGGCCAGATTCAAAGTTTCCTTCAAAAGATACAAACTCAGGGTTTGTGGTGATGCATTAGCATGATTTTAGATGGACTCATTCAGGAAAATAGCAGGGATAATTAGTCAAGGTAGATTTTTGTTGGGTAAATGTATCAAAGATTGTGGATCTAAGGCTGGAAAATATGGCTGAGGTGCAGATCTGTCATCTTCTAATTGAATCGTCAAGTAGGCCATAAAGGATAGAAGGGTGAAGTGATTTATTTTGGAAGGAAGAACACAGAGACATTGCAAAGTAAAAAGTGTAATCCTAGAGGTGCAGAAGCAGAAGTACTTGAGTGTCTATGTGCGATAGTCAAAGGTGGCACAAAAGGATGACAGAACAGTTATTGATTTGATTTATTATTATCACATGTACCTAGTTACAGTGAAAACTTCTGTTCTGCATGCAGTATAGATGGATCATACCATAGAAAGTGCATTAGGGTAATAGAACAGAGCGAGGGATACAATGTTATGGTAGCGGACAAAGTGCACAAAGAGCGAGATCAATATTAAATGTAAGAGGACCACTCAGAAGTCTAATAATAGCGGTGAAGAAACTGTTCTTGAGTCTGTTGGTACGTGTGTTTAAGTTTTTGTATCTTCTGCCCATTGGAAGAGATTATAATCGAGGTGGGAGGGGTCATTGGTGATGTTGGCTGCCTTCCGTAGACAGCGAGAAGTGCAGGTGGAGTCAATGGATGGAAGGAGAAAGTGAGGACTGCAGATGCTGGAGATCAGAGTCGAGAATGTGGTGCTGGAAAAGCACAGCAGGTGCAGGAGAATTGAAGTTTCAGGCATAAGCCCTTCATCAGGAATCAAGATGCCGGAAACGTCAATTCTCCTGCTGCCTGACCTATTGTGTTTTTCCAGCACCGCACTCTCGACTCTATTGATGGAAGGTTGGCTTGTGTGAGGGACTGGGCTGTGTTCACACACTCTGTAGTTTGTTCTGGTCCTGGATAGAGCAGTTGCCTTACCACTTAATGAACCATAAAGAGGTTTGGTTTTTATCAATGGGAGCATAGAGTACAAAAGCAAGGAAATTTTGTTCAACCTCTATGTGACACTGGTTTGGCCTCAAGATTTTTTAAATTCACTCACAGGATCTGGATGCCACTGATTAGGTCAACATTTATTGCCCGTCCCTAATTGCCCAGAGGACAGTTAAGATTCAACCACATCGGCTGTGGGTCTGGAGTCACATGTTGTCCAGACCAGGTAAGGATGGCAGGTTTCCTTTCCTAAAGGATATCAGTGAAACAGATGCGTTTTTTCCTGACAATCAACACTGGTTTCATCATTAGACTCTTAATTCCCGATTTTAAAAATTGATGCATGGTAGGATTTGAACCTGGGTCCACTGAATCAATACCAGGGTCTCATGAGTAATAGTCTAGTGATAATACCACTAGGCCACTTTTTTTCCCTAATGCCAAATACATTCACTTGCAGTACCAGAGTTTAGGAACAATGTGAAGGGATGAGGGAGGGTACAGAAGAGATTCACAAGAAAGGCTCCAGGGATGAGGAACTTCTGTCACATAGATAGTTTGGAAAAACTGGGAGCATTTCATTCAAGAAGAGAAAGCTGAGAGAAGACTTGACAGAATTATTCAACGTCATGGATGATCTGAACAGAAGTGATAGGAAGAAACTGTTCCCATTCAGGGAAGAACGAGAACCAAAAGAAGTAAACTAAAGGTAATTAGTAATAAAAGAGCAATGGTGACACGAGGCTAGGCTTTTCCACACTGCATGGAGTGAGGATTTGGGATCCGGGAGGGCAGGACTGACATATGAAGAAAGGCTGGATCGACTAGGCTTGTACTCGCTTGAAGAATGAGGGGGGATCTCATAGAAACATAAAAAATCATGATGGGATCAGACAGGCTATATGTGGGAAGAACGTTCCTGAAGTTGGGGAAGTCAGAACTAGGGGTCACTGTCTAAGAATAAAAATTAAGCCATTTAGGACTGAGATGAGGAAGAATTCCTTCACTCAGAGAGTTGTGAACCTGTGGAATTCTCTCCCACAGGAAGCTGCCGGGGCCAGTTTGTTAGATACATTCAAGAGGGAGCTGGACGTGGCCCTTGTGGCTAAAGGGATCAAGGGGAACGGGGAGACAGCCGGAGGGGATACTGAGATTGCATAATGAGCCATGATCACATTGAATGGTGGTGCAGACTTGAAGGGCCGAATGGCCTACACCTACACCTATTTTCTATGTTTTGAAACACTGCCTGAGAGTGCAATGGAGGCAAATTCAGTTGCAGCTTTCAATCTGAAATTTCCTTATCACTGGAATGTGGACCGTTTTTAGAAACACTTATATATTGTGTTCAGATTTCCCACAAGAATATTGATTAAGAACCCTTCTCAGAGGGTAGTGAATCTGTGGAATTCTTTACTACAGACGGCTGTTGATGATGTACCATGAAGTATTCTCAAGGCTGAGATAGACAGATTTTTAATGAGTATGGGGATCTAGTTATGGGAAAAAGGCAGAAAGTGGAGTTGAGGATTATCAGTTCAATCTCATTGAATGACAGTGCAAACCTGATGGACTGAATGGCCAACTTCTGCTCTGCTATCCTATGTTTTAAGTGGAGATCTGTAACCTCCATGTACCATCTTGCTAACTTCCACAGGGTACTGCCCCAGCAGCAATGAATATCTTCAGGAATGGAGAACTGGTGTGTGGAATGAGCATCCAGAGGAAGTGGTGGATATGGGTACAGTTACAACTTTTGAAAGACATTTTTATGTTTCCATGAGTAGGAAAGAGATATGGGCCAATGCAGGCAAGTGAGACTTAGCTTAGTTGGGATTATGGCTGGCATGGACTAGTTGGATCGAAGGGTCTGTTTCTTGCTGTGTGACTCCATGGAACAAGATAAGTGACTGGAAAACTGAAAGGGAATATAATCAGAGTTGGTCTTTTGAGCGGAATTTTACTCCAGCCATGTTCGCATTTAAAGGATGATGTCACCTTCCTGAAGCATTTTCCAGCAGGTTTCATTTCTGGAACAGCCAGGAAGAACCTGCTGTGAATTCTTTCTTGCTTGGGTGCTGCCAGCGAACTTTCACACTCTTAGACGGAGCATCTGCTGCATTGCAAATTTTAAATGCAGATTTATTTTCTTCAAAAATCTCTTCTTTTTTATTAGAAGCAGGATGCAAGTCCAAAGAATTGGATGATGCTGTGGGTTAAAGCAACAATCTTTCTTCTATGGGATTTGGGTTTTAGACTTGCTTGGATAGAACTTTTCTATTCCTGAGGACTGCAAAGATCTTGTAGCATTGACCCCGCTTTCAGTCCCTACCCGATCCTTGAGTCTTGTCTGTTGATTAGCCAATCAAAATAGTGCATAAGTCATCAGTTACTAAATTGCCAATCTCAACATCGGAGGTGGTAAGGTGGGCTTGTAATGTCAGAATGATTTTAAATCTTGGGAAAACCTAACTGTGAAGGCCAGGCACTAATTCCCTGAAAGAACTCTTCACTAAGTTCCTTTCTGCTACTTTACAACTTTCCTCATGGTCTTGGCAAAGGGGTTCAGATAGTTGCCAGTGGAGAAGTGATGGAAAGTTCTTTATTTTTAATGCAGTAATTTGTTCTGATCTTAAACTTGGAAGCAGATACAATAGCTGCTTTCAAAGGGAATTTAAATACTATTTGCAAAGACTTGCATTTATATAGCACCACAACATCAGGGCCCATCCTGAAGTACTAACCAGCCACTGATGTACTTTTGAGCAGAGGTTACTGCTGTACTGTAGGAAACATGGCAGTCAATTTATGCAAAGCATGCTCTCATGAAGAGCATTTGAGATATTGATTGTAAAATCAGCTTTGACAAGTCAATTCAGGGATAAATATTAACCAGGACACCAGGCATAACTTTCCCATTCTTCTTCAAAATGGTGTCTGGGGATATTTTCTGGAAATGTAAGAGGGTGAACAGGTCTTGTTTAAACAACCCAACCAAATGACAGCACCTCCAACAGCATTACATATCTTAATTACAGTGTGGAGTGTCAAGACTTGGAAATGGGTTTTGGACCCCCACTCCCCTCTCCATCCCCAAGCTTCTGAGTTAGAACCCATCTCCAAAAGAGATGGCAGCAGGGTAACGCAATAGCTCCTGATGGGCCGAATGACCTTCTTCAGTACCGGATAATTTAAAAAGTTTTGCAGATAATGATTTTGTTACAGAGGGAAAACAAATAAACCACATGAAAGGAAATAAAGATGAAAACAACTGAAGTGAAACAGATGAAAATTGATTTGAAAGCTTAAAAACAGGTTGAAGTTGAAACTATGCAAGTTCATGAAGCAGTCTATTTTCAAATAGATACATTTTACAAGATTTGAAGTATTATGAGATATTAAAAATGCTCACAGCTGCCAGAGAGACTTAGGAATATTTTAATCAGCATTGATTTTTTTTTCAGCTGAAGCAACACCTATATCACTGTTTTGTTGCCAAGAAAGTGTTTAATGGATGACTACCCTAACAGCATTATGAGATGGTACACTTGGCAAGGCTCTCCAACAGTGCAATTGAAAGTCAGAAGCAACGTTTTGATGCAATGTTCACGAGTTCAGCAAAGCACCCAGTCACAGGGACAATAGAAAATGAGTAACTGAGTAAGAGAACATTAATGAACATAACAGAGAAAGGAGTGTTGATTCTCTTACTCCTTTTATGTGTTGTATTTTATAACCACTGCCACACTGTAGAAACCATATTGGAAATGTGCAGCAGCATCTGTGGAGAGACAGGTAAAGTTAATGTTCAAAGTTCTTGAACTTGCATTAGACAGTATGCTCCTTTGACTCTAGTCCTTTAAGCACCCATTCCCCTCTGTCCCACTTCTTCAGTTTCCTGGGTCTCATGCTCAGATAGTTCTTCTTAGACATGTCTGCTGGCACTGTTTTCTCTCAGCTCCTTTTTAAAACTTACTTTTGTTATTGAGATTTTGGTCACTTATTTAAATGTTTCTTTCCATGATGTGATGTGCATTTTCCTCATGCCTAGCTAAAGTGCTTTAAGGGCCTTTCTGTGGTAGAAGTGCCATATGAATGCAAGTTACTGTTAAAGTTTTTAAAAAATTGATTGAGGATTTCTTAAAGCATGAGGCACATCAACACTCCCAAAGTATTTTCAAGACTATGAAGAGGATTGATGAAAACTCAGCCACCAGGGAACGCATGATTAAAAAAGTAAATAATTAGCAATAAAAATGAAGCATAGACAATAATTACCTATAACATCAAATGTGAATCACTGTTATGATTTAATGTCTAATTGTATTATCTGATATAGTTCAAAGCAACTCAGACAAGAGATAAATAATATACATTACCAATATCACAGAATTGTCACCAAAGTGCAAGAACTGAAAATGTTCATACAAAACATGGAAATCTCAATGTTATATCTATATATTACACAGATGGATATTAAACTATTTTCCATTCACCCATTTACAGTTATACCCATCTTGAAATAATTAACTTCTTGGAAACTTTGGTGAGCAAGTGGCAGACGTTTGTTCCTCCAGTCTGCAGAATGGTTTTATACATGAAGACATAGCAAAGGCTGTTAACAAGATGAAAGGTTTCTCCGATAAGGAAGCAGGGGTGGCGATGGGGGTGGGAGGGGATGGGGGGGTGGCGGTGTTCCTCTCAGGTACAGCATCTTCATTCTCACATAGCAGCCAAGGTGCTTGAATGCCTACCTTAGTTTCAAATCACACAACACCAGGTTATAGTCCAACAGGTTTAATTGAAAGCACACTAGCTTTCGGAGCGACGGTCCTTCATCAGGTGATTGTGGAGGGTTTGATCATAACACAGAATTTATAGCAAAAATTTGCAGTGTGATGTAACTGAAATTATACATTGAATTGAAGAATTGATTGTCTGTTAAGCCTTTCATCTGTTAGAATACAGTGGTAGTTTCACTTCTTTAATGTGTAAATCACAAAACCCTTTTTTTAAAAGTTGCATTCTCGGGTCAGCTGTTAACAATGGTGATAGCTAGACAATATGTTGAAGGTGTTAGCCCCCTGTGTTCTCTGTCTATGACCTGATGTTTAGATTGATTCTAATCTAAAACGTGAGATAACAGAGTTTTACATAAATTCATGCAGTTCTTGAGCTCCGAGTTCTACATGAATATATGCAGTTTTTGAGCAAAGTGCAATGTAACTCTGCAAGTACAAAAAAATTCACCACACAAAATATATGTGTGCATGTGGGTATTTGTCTGTCTGTGTGTGTCTGTCTGGGGTGGGGGGTGTGAGTGTGAGAAAGTGTGTGTGTGTGCGTGTGCGTGTAGTGAGTGCAGAGTGTCTTAAGTCTGTGAGGGGGTGCATGTGTGGGAGTGTGTGTGTCTATAAGGGTGTGTGTGGGTGTCTGTGTGTGCATCTGTGTGTACCTGTGTCCGTGTGTATGTGAGAGTGTGTGTGTGTGTTTGTGTGTGTGTGTGTAGTACAATGGTGATCACCTGTAATGTGACATGAACCCAAGGTCCCGGTTGAGGCCCTCCCTATGGGTACCGAACTTAGCTATCAGCCTCTACTCGGCCACTTTCCTCTGCTGCCTGTCCCGAAGTCCACCTTGGAGGATGGTCACCCGAACATCCGAGGCTGAATGTCCTGGACCACTGAAGTGTTCCCCAACTGGGAGGGAACCCTCCTGTCTGTTGTTTGTTGTGCGGTGCCCATTCATCCGTTGTCGTAGCTTTTGCTCGGTTTCCCCAATGTACCATGCCTCCGGGCATCCTTGCCTGCAACGTATAAGATAGACAATGTTGGCTGAGTCACATGAGTACCTGCCATGTACAAGGTGGGAGGTGTTCCCATGCGTAATAATGGTATCTATGTCCACAATCTGACACGTCTTGCAGCGTCCACCGTGATAAGGTTGTATGGAGTTGTCCTGAGAGCCGGGCAGTTTGCTACAAACAATGAGGAGAAAGTGAGGTCTGCAGATGCTGGAGATCAGAGATGGAAATGTGTTGCTGGAAACAATGATCTGTTTGAGGTTTGGCGGTTGTTTAAAGTCACATTACAGGTGATCACCATTGCACTACACATACACACACAGATATTCCTACACACACACACTCTCACATACACACAGACACAGGTATACACAGACGCGCACACAGACATCCACACACACACCCTTATAGACACACACACTCCCACACATGCACCCCCTCACAGACTTAAGACACTCTGCACTCACTATACACACACACACACTTTCTCACACTCACAACCCCCACTGCAGACAGACACACACACACACAGACAGACAAAGACCCACGTGCACACATATATTTTGTGTGGTGAATTTTTTTGTACTTGCAGAGCTACATTGCACTTTGCTCAAAAACTGCATGAACTCATGTAGAACTCTGAGCTCAAGAACTGCATGAATTTATGTAAAACTCTGTTATCTCACTTTTTATCAGGTCATAGACAGAGAACACAGGGGGCTAACACTTTCAACATATTGTCTAGCTATCACCATTGCTGAAAATGTGTTGCTGGAAAAGCGCAGCAGGTCAGGAAACATCCAAGGAACAGGAGAATCGATGTTTCGGGCATAAGCCCTTCTTCAGGAATGAGGACAGTGTATCCAGCAGGCTAAGATAAAAGGTAGGGAGGAGGGACTTGGGGGAGGGGTGTTGGAATTGCGATAGGTGGAGGGAGGTCAAGGTGAGGGTGATAGGCCGGAGTGGAGTGGGGGCGGAGAGGTCAGGAAGAAGATTGCAGGTTAGGAAGGCGGTGCTGAGTTCAAGGGATTTGACTGAGACAAGGTGGGGGGAGGGGAAATGAGGAAACTGGAGAAATCTGAGTTCATCTCTTGTGGCTATCACCATTGTTAACAGCTGACCCGAGATTGCAACTTTTAAAAAAAGGGTTTTGTGATTTACATATGAAAGAAGTGAAACTATCACTGTATTCTAACAGATGAAAGGCTTAACAGACAATCAATTCTTCAATGTCTAATTTCAGTTAGAGCACACTGCAAATTTTTGCTATGAATTCTGTGTTACGATCGAGCCCTCCACAATCACCTGATGAAGGAGCGTCGCTCCGAAAGCTAGTGTGCTTCCAATTAAACCTGTTGGACTATAACCTGGTGTTGTGTGATTTTTAACTTTGTACACCCCAGTCCAACACCAGCATCTCCAAATCATACCTTAGTTTCATAACACTTGATATGTTTGATTAAGTTGGCATGAAGTCCAGGATTAAGGGCTAGAATTATGTTGTCTTTTACTAAATTTACAAGCCATTGCCCAATTAAGCACTTCTATCTTGAAACCTCTGTAAACCCAAACTCATTCAAATCTCAAATTGCTGTGTATTAACATACATCAAGTCCTGTTCACCCTAATGTTCACTGACCCACATTGGCTCCTGGACTGAAAATACCCTGATTTAAAAAATTCTAATTCTTGTTTCTTTTTGTCAAATCCAACCATGGCTTCATTCCTCCCTATCTATGTCTCCTCTTCCAACTGTACACTTCTTTGATGCTTTTCTTTTACACATTCCTGATTTCTTTTAGAGTCATAGAGATGTACAGCATGGAAACAGACTCTTCGGTCCAACCCGTCCACGCCGACCAGATATCCCAACCCAATCTAGTCCCACCTGCCAGCACCCCGCCCTTGTAAACCTCTATAAGGTCACCCCTTAACCTCCGACGCTCCAGGGAAAACAGCCCCAGCATGTTCAGCCTCTCCCTATAGCTCAAATCTTCCAACCCTGGCAACATCCTTGTAAATCTTTTCTGAACCCTTTCAAGTTTCACAACATCTTTCCGATAGGAAGGAGACCAGAATTGCATGTAATATTCCAACAGTGGCCTAACCAATGTTCTGTACAGCCGCAACATGACCTCCCAACTCCTGTACTCAATACTCTGACCAATAAAAGAAAGCATACTAAACGCCTTCTTCACTATCCTGTCTACCTGCAAGTCCACTTTCAAGGAGCTATGAACCTGCACTCCAAGGTCTCTTTGTTCAGCAACACTCCCTAGGACCTTACCATTAAGTGTATAAGTCCTGCTAAGATACTGGCCATACCTTCAACAGCTTTTATTGTAAGCTTCAGATTTCTAACTCTTCTTCAGTATTCTACTTTGCCCCATTTCTTTAAGGTGCTTCTTAAAACCATCTCTGTCAAAGGCTTTGGTAACATTGATGTGGCTCAGTACTAATCTCTGCTTGATAATTATTCCTGTGAGGTGTCTTGGATTGTTATCCTGCATTAAAGCCACAATGAAAATACATATTGTTGTTACCTTGGAGTATTATAATACAGAAACTGCATTAATGTTGGGGCAGTTCGGTGGTTATCACAGCGCAAGGAAGCCGGGTTTGATGCCCCCCTTGGGTGACTACATGTGTGGAGTTTGCACATTCTCCCTTTGTCTGCATGGGTTTCCTCTGGGAGCTCCGGTTTCCTCCCATTGTCCAAAGATGTGCAGGTTTGATGGATTGCCCATATTAAAATTGCCCACAGTATCTAGGGATGCATAGGCTAGGTGGATTGGCCATGGGAAACGTCGCGTTACGGGGGGTAGACGTGGGTGGAATGCTCTTTTGGAGGGTCAGTGCATACTTAATGGGCTCAATGGCCTGCTTCCTGCACTGTACGGATTCTATAAGAAGTGAAGAAATTGTAACAAGTGCAGCCCAATCTCTCGATTCCCTTAATATCAAATATAAACATTTTTGCTCAGAATCACAATCACATCAACTGGTCTTTGGGGGACTTGGCAAGTTCTACTTGTAGGAGTCAAACATAGGCTTGTATATACATTCTCAATCTGATCGTAAGTGTAAGCAAGCAGAAGAAATTATCTTAAACTTTCAACATTAATACTGAAAAAAGCCAAACAGGATGATATAAAAATCCTTTGTCCACTACTTCTTGACCAAACTCTCTTAAATAAATAAACACCTCAGTGAAATGGCCTTTTTCTTTGAAAGTGATAAAAATTCATGCATTAATATCTAAAGAGTCTAATTGCAAAAAGACAAAAATTCAATAACAAAACATTTGTTAATGCACTCATTTTTATGTTGGTTTGGTTATTGTGGGATTTATTCCCCTAATGCAAATGGATTTGTTTCCTGAGGAGGCTTTGGCAATATTGCAGAATCCATTCCCAGAGCAATATAAGTATTTTAGGAGAAAGTGAGGACTGCAGATGCTGGAGATCAGAGCTGAAAATGTGTTGCTGGAAA
>NC_057722.1:74726486-74735811 GCF_004010195.1 Chiloscyllium plagiosum | reverse complement strand
TAGGCGGAAGGTGAGGCGCTCTTCCTCCAACCATCATGTTGCTATGGTCTGGCGATGGAGGAGTCCAAGGACCTGCATGTCCTTGGTGGAGTGGGAGGGGAAGTTGAAGTGTTGAGCCACGGGGTGGTTGGGTTGGCTGGTCCGAGTGTCCCAGAGGTGTTCTCTGAAACGTTCCGCAAGTAGGCGGCCTGTCTCCCCGGTAGAGAGGAGGCCACATCAGGTGCAGTGGATGCAGTAAATGATGTGTGTGGATGTGTAGGTGAATTTGTGGCGGATATGGAAGGATCCCTTGGGGCCTTGGAGGGAAGTAAGGGGGGAGGTGTGGGCGCAAGTTTTGCATTTCTTGCGGTTGCAGGGGAAGGTGCCGGGAGAGGAGGTTGGGTTGGTGGAGGGTGTGGACCTGACGAGGGAGTCACGGAGGGAGTGGTCTTTTCGGAATGCTGATAGGGGAGGGGAGGGAAAAATATCCCTGGTGGTGGGGTCCGTTTGGAGGTGGCGGAAATGACGACAGATGTTACGATATATATGGAGGTTGGTGGGGTGGTAGGTGAGGACCAGTGGGATTGTGTGGCGATTGGAGGGGCAGAGCTCAAGGGCAGAGGAGCGGGAAGTGGAGGAGATGCGGTGGAGAGCATCGTCGATCACGTCTGGGGGGAAATTGCATCTTTGAAGAAGGAGGCCATCTGGGCTGTACGGTGTTGGAACTGGTCCTCCTGGGAGCAGATGCAGCGAAGACGAAGGATGCCCGAAACGTCGATTCTCCTGTTCCCTGGATGCTGCCTGACCTGCTGCGCTTTTCCAGCAACACATTTTCAGTATTTATTTTGTTTCAGAAATACTTAAAGGAACGCTTTTAAGTGTGTGTGGGCTGAATGCAAATTTTTTACTGAGTATAAAGTAATGTACATAAACACAGTGTTATAAGATTCCATTATATAACAATGTTCCTTATACATTACTATTGACATTGTTGATGGAAGAGTACGGAGATTAGACTGGCTAGACTCTGGTAAATGGATAAAGCGGAGTTTCACTGATTTGTCTGTGTGAACAATGAAATGATTAGCATTTGCAAAATTGTGAATAGGTTATTAATCTGCTGTTGAAACTTGCATAATCTACGAGCCAAAGATATTTTTCTGGCCATTTACAGAAAATATTCGAGAAGGTAAGTGAAGGGGAGAATGCTATTAACGGAATGCATTCTCTGCTTCTCTTGCCTGCACCCCACTGAGGTGTTGAGAAAATGTCACAAACAAAGCATCCTGCTCTGTGGGAGTAGCTTTCATTGACTTTCTCACTTTACCATAGAGACAAGCATTTCAGGTGTCCCTTTCCTATACATAGCTGACCTGCGAATTCTATCAGTGAGGTCTGTCAATAGGGATTAACACTTGACGCCCATAGTCCATTAAAAGCAATGTCAAACCTAACACTGCAGGGTTAATGGAGATAGAACAATAACTCCAAAGGACCAGACCACTTCTTTGTTTATGCTTAAAGCTGACAGTTTTCCATAATTGCATTCTTTTCAAAAATGATGGACTAGTCATCGTGAAAAATGTGTAAAAAAATGTCCTGGGAATCTTAATAAAGCTCATAAGAAGTTGCTCATGTGCTTTGGTGTTAATAAAGCTGATTTTGCTCTATTTCATATCATAGATTGTCATGCTGAAGGGATTATGTTAAAAATCACCCAACACCAGGTTATAGTCCAACAGGTTTAATTGGAAGCACACCAGCTTTCGGAGCGACGCTCCTTCATCAGGTGGTTGTCATGAAGGAATTATGTTTAGGGCAAAGTCTTCTTTTTTCCCTCAAGCTTAAATCAGGTGTTTGTTGCTGTATTTGTCGGGAGGACATCCAGTACCAATTTGATTAGTGAGCTCAGGGTCACATTTTGGTTTCACAACCTTTTTGATTTAAGGATCACCTGAATGGGATCGGGCAGCAGAGAGTAAGAAAAACCTTTTAGGAATTTTAGTTCTTAACAGCCTGTTTGAAGATTTGATGTGGAGGTGCTGGTGTTAGACTGGGGTGGACAAAGCTAAAAATCACAACACCAGGTTATAGTCCAACAGGTTTATTTAGGAGCACTAACTTTTGGAGCAATGCTGCTTCATCAGGTAGCTGTGGAGCAGGATCATAAGACACAGAATTTATAGCAAAAGATCACAATGTTATGCAACTGATACAATATATTGAACAAACCTAGATTGCTGTTAAGTCTTTCGTCTTTTAGAATGGGTTGCAGGTTTCAGTTCATTAATATGTAAATCCCAAAATTTGTTTTGAGTCACATTCCCGAGATAACTTAAGGTTTTATATAAAAAAGTGACTTCTCAGCTCAGACAATGCATTGAAGGTGTGAGGTTAGAGTCTGTCTGTATCCCAATCTTGAGCACACTGGTTCTATTTCCAAAGTAGGAATTTATAAAGTAGTATTAGATTAGATTCCCTACAGTATGGAAACAGGCCCTTCAGCCCAACAAGTCCACACCGACCCTCTGAAGAATAACACACTCAGACCCATTCCCCTACCCTAAATTTACCTCGACTAATGGATCTAACTCTATGGGCAATTTAGCATGGCCATATCACGTTTTTTGCACATCTTTGGACTGGGAGGAAACCAGAGCAAACCCACGCAGACACGGGGAGAATGTGCAAACTCTACACAGACAGTTGCCCGAGGCTGTGAATCAAACCTGGGTCCCTGGTGCTGTGAGGCAGCAGTGCTAACCACTGAGCCACTGTGCCAGCCTAAATGGATTGGTTGCCTGCAGATTGTGTGCTTTTTGAACAATATGGAATGTATCTGCAATTACAATTCTGCAAATGCAAATTCACCCCATAGACTTATGTCTGTGTGCATTTGAGGGAGACAGAGAGTATATGTGTGTGCATGTGACTTCCAAATAAACCTATTGGACTATAACCTGGTGTTGTGTGATTTTTAACTCTGTTTGAAGATTGTCATGGAGTCAGACAGCTTCGGTCCAACTCATCCATGCCGACCAAGTTTTCCTAACTAAACTAGTCCCATTTGCTTGTGTTTGGCCCACATCCCTTTCAACCTTTCCTATTCATGCACCTGTCCAAATATTCTTTTAAATATTGTAACTGTACCTGCATCCACCACTTTCTCCAGCTGTTCATTCCACATACAAAGCACTCTCTCTATGAAAAAGTTACCCCTCAGGTCTCTTTTAAACTTTTCTCCTCCCACCTTAAAAACATGCTCCTAATTTTGAACTCCCCCACCTGAGGGAAAAGACCTTTGGTATTCACCTTATCTGTGTCTCTCATGATTTTCTAAACCTCAATAATGTCACTGCAACGGAGTGTCTGAAAACAATTGAGGATTTTCTCCACATCCATTAAAATACAAAAGTATAGAATATCCTTTTCGAACAGGGAAAGGTGACCTAGAGTGTCTTTGAGGGCTGTTCCTCTATGTGAGGAGTCCACGGCCTGCTTTCTGACCGAGTTTGTTATAAACACCATTTCCCTATTTTTCTTAATAATGCTGGCTGACAGAAATGTACAAATCTTGGTTTTAAAATTAACAATTTAACTTGCATAAATTACAGAACTTCTACCAGCCTCTGCATATAAAATGATGCCCTAATTTCGTTCCTGACATCTCATTTAGTTATTTTCATATGGAACAGAATTTCTTAAATATTGTAATTGGCATCCAAGTGGGAATAAAGCAGTTACTATGCAAACAAAGGTGAAATCACTGGAGCCAATCAATATCTTTCAAACATCTCTCTCTCTCTCTCTCTCTCACACACACACACACACCTGGAATCTTTCTTGCCATGTTTTCAGTATTTCTTTGATCACTGTTCGTATGATGATCCTTTTGTTGTTCTTCCTCAAATTCTGTTTTCTACTTTCTCCTGACACATCTTGTTGTGATCTTTCAAGACTTCATTTCTTTATTCTTTATGGGTATCACTTGTTGCCTTATCACCCTTGAACTGAATGGCTTCAGAGGACACTTCAGAAGGTCACTTCATTTCAGAACCCAAGAGTCAGAGTCATAGGGATGGAAACGGAAACAGACCCTTCAGTCCAACTCATCCATGCCGACCAGATATCCTAACCTAATCTAATCTCATTTGCCAGCACTTGGCCCAAATCCCTCTAAACTCTTCCTATTCCTATACCCATCGAGATTCCTTTAAATTCTGATTTGGAGATGCCGGTGTTGGACTGGGGTGTACAAAGTTAAAAATCACACAACACCAGGTTATAGTACAACAGGTTTAATTGGAAGTACACTAGCTTTCGGAGCAACGCTCCTTCATCACCTGATGAAGGAGCGTCGCTCCGAAAGCTAGTGTGCTTCCATCGGTGTGGACTTGTTGGGCCGAAGGGCCTGTTTCCACACTGTAATCTAATCTAATCTAATCCATCACCACTTCCTCTGGCAGCTCATTCCATACATGCACCACCCTCTGTGTGAAAAATTTGCCCCTTAGGTACCTTTTAAATTTTTCCCCTCTCACCCTAAATCTGTGCCCTCTAGTTCTGAACTCCCCCACCCCAGGGAAAAAAGACCTTATCTATTTATCCTATCCATATTCCTCATGATTTTACAAATCTCTATAAGGTTAACCACATTGTTATGGGTCTGGAGTCACCTGTAGGCCAGATAAGGTAAGGATGGCAGATTTCCTTCACTAAAAGGCATTTCATTAGATGACATTGGAATTACTGAGGCTAACTTTACATTCAAGATTTATCAATTAAATTGAAATTCCAGCAACTGCAATGGTAGGATTTGAATGCATGACTTCAAAGTCTCTGGATTGCTATTCTAGTTATTGCCATGTTGTTTGTAGGAGCTTTTTCTGTGCAAATTGCCTGTCATGTTTCCCTCTCTTATAAAGTGACTGATTATATTTCTTCACAGTGCAAAATGCTTTGGCACTTTATATGGTCTTTGTATATATTACATTTAAGTCTATCCTTTATTAGTAAAAGACAATGGATTACATGCCCACCTCTCATCCACAGTAAAACTGCAAATAGAGCACGCATCCTCCATTTTGTTCCATCACATTATGAAGACCACCTAATGCTGCACAATGCATTGAATTGATTTTGGAAGGTCCAGTTTGTGTATTTCTTCTGTTGTGAGTGATTTACAAACCAGTAGGCAGTCTTTTATTTTTAGCATTAAATGCTCACCCACTTTGTTCCTTCGCCTGCTGTGTGGAAACCTACAGTGTTTTTGCTAATAGATATAAAAGCTTAAATTGAAAATATTGGACTTCAGAGGTTATTTAAAGTAACAGCAGCAGCAGCAATAATATAATCTTCACAGGCTGGTGTGCCACAATAGTACGTATTAATAGTTATTATCATTGATGTGGTACAAAGCATTCTGAGAGAATAATTTCATTAGTACTGATCCCAACCATACTGGTAAGTGATAGAGAATGGTCTGTTTCCTTTTTAGTGCATACACATTACAATACCTAGATTTTCAACTACCTCTAATTATTCTCCCTCATGAATCTGAATCACCTGCGAGGTCGTTTCAGATGGCAGTTAAGAGTCATCTGCGGAAGGTGGGAGGGGCGGGGGCTTGCTGGGTCTGTATTGTCTGCACTTTTGTATGTAACGGTATTGTCTAATGTATAAATGTCATTGTCACTGTCTTGTCACATGTGGAACTGGGATTTGAGGTTTGTCCTCCTCTCCCTGTAAAATGGTTGAACGGTAGGGTTCGGGGCCTAGCTTTGCTGCTCCTCTCCCTTGTAAAACTGCTGTCTTTTGTGTACAGCTGTCAATGTTTTTTGTAAACTGTTTTGTAATTTGTTTAATAAAATAAAAAAAAAGAGTCATCTGCGGATTCAAGATTACACGTAAATGTAGTAAGAATGACTGACTGAATGAATTTCTTCCCTAAAGGGCACTAATGAATCAGATGGGTTTTATGACAATTGATGATAGTTACATCGCACTATCCAAGGGTAAAACCAGTAATACTTCATAATGAACATAGTGGAGCTCAATTTTGAAGTACAGTATACAAGACAGATCAATTCAGTCTGTTTTATTCACTGGCTTTAGTGGTTTTAACATCTCTATGAGAATAGCTTTCATCTCCAGATTTAATAATTGAATTTAAATTCTATTAGTTGCCATGTTGGATGATGAACCCATGTTCCAATGCATTTTCAAAAAACATTCACAGGACATGGGCATTTCTGCCTAGGCCGATATTTATTGCCCATCCCTAATTGCCCAAAGGGCAGATAAGAGTCAACCACATGCTGTGGGTCTGGTGTCACATATAGGCCAGACGAAGTAAGGAGGGCTTAACTTTCCCTTTAATTTATTGGTTTTGGGTGGCTTTTTCCAACAATTGATATGGTCATTATTGGATGCTCAATTCCAGAATTTTACAGGTGCTTTTAAAACTGGGGTCTCCAGAACATTACTGGGTCACTGTAGTAATAGTCTTGGTGGCTCAGTGGTTAGCACTATTACCTCACAGCACTAGGGACCTGGGTTCGATTCCAACCTCAGGCGACTGTCTGCGTGGAGTTGCACATTCTCCCCGTGTCTGTGTGGGTTTCCTCCCACAGTCCAAGGATGTGTAGGTTAGGTGGATTAGCCATGCTAAATTGCCCATAGTGTTCAGGGATGTGCAGACTAGGTGGATTAGCCATGGGAAATGCAGAGTTATGAGATGGGTGTGTTCTGGATGGGATGCTTTTCGGCAGGTTGGTTTGGACTTGATGGACTGAATGGCCTGCTTCCACACCGTAGGGATTCTATGATAAGGCCACATTTGGAGTACTGCGTATAATTCTGGCCACCCTGCTATAGGAAAGATGTGACTGCAGACTATAAGGTATAATGATAGGCTGGAATGCTTTTTCCCTGGATCGTAGGAAGCCGAGGGGTGACCTTATAGAGATTTATAAAGTTGTGAGGTGTATGGATAAGGTAGGTAGCCAAGGTCTTTTCCCCAGGGTAGGGGGGGTCCAAACTAGAAGGCATAGATTGAGGGTGATAGGGGAAAGATTTAAAAGGGACCTGAGGGGCAACCTTTTCTCTGAGGGTGGTGTATATATGGGACAAGCTGCCAAAGGAAGTAGTAGAAGCAGGTACAATTACAAATTTAAAAGGCATCTGGGTGGGTACATGGGTACATGGATAGGAAAGGTTTTGAGGCATATAGGCCAAATACAGGCGAATGGGTCGAGTTCAGTTTAAGAAACCCGGTCAGTATGGATGAGTTGGGCAGAAGGGCCTGTTTCTGTGCTGTATGACACTATGACGTCATGATAATACCATGGAACCATTTTTTTCACATTTGCCTGGCCTTCTGGCTTACTAGTCCAAGGACACTACCATCACATTGCTGACTTACCCTGTTCTACACTAACACATTCTTATGCTCAAAATTGTGGAACAGCTTTATGTCCTTGGGGAAGTCAATGGAATTTTGGACACTCGGGGATTTAAGGAAATAGTTTGGGAAGGTGGTGAGCCAATCAACTTGGAGCTTATTGAATGTCAGAGCAGGTTTGAAGGGTCAAGTGACCAAACTCAACTCTTATTTCTGAAATCCTTTTGCTCAATAAAATAGCTCCCAGAAAACAGGGAAAAAGATACTCCCCTCCTACGGTCTCCCTCACGCAATAATCTCCATGGTCACAGCTATTGACAGATGATTAAAGTGCCTCTAGTGATGACCAACTGCGAAATATACATGTTCAAAGAGCAGTGTAAATAACATGATGGAAATAAAGGTTTAGGATCCTGTAAACTCCGTGATTAAGTTGCCAATATTTACCTTGTTTGAATTAAATATTTGAAGTGTTAATCTGTTTGTTAATGATTGGGTTTCATTCTGGTCATTGAAGACATTTCGCAGTGGTGGTTGTAATTTCTTAACTGTATTAACTTTCATGGTAGGAGAAAGTGAGGTCTGCAGATGCTGGAGATATCAGAGCTGAAAATGTGTTGCTGGAAAAGCGCAGCAGGTCAGGCAGCATCCAGGGAACAGGAATCAGGAATCTCATTCCTGAAGAAGGGCTTATGCCCGAAACGTCGATTCTCCTGTTCCCTGGATGCTGCCTGACCTGCTGCGCTTTTCCAGCAACACATTTTCAGCTCTTAACTTTCATGGTAATCAATTATAAGTAGATCGCTCTGTGTTTACCTTTGAAAGTTTTAATAACTTCAATAGGAAGAATAGGAATGAGAAAAGAGCATGAAGTATGAGTGAAATTATTACTTTTTTTTATAGAATCCCTACAGTGTGGAAGCAGGCTATTTGGCCCATCAAGTGCACACTGACCCTCTGAAGAGCATCCCACTCCTGATCCATCATCCTAACTTGTCCTTCCCATGGCTAACCCACCTGTCCCTGAACAGTATGGTGCAATTTAACATGGCCAATCAACCCAACTTGCACATTTTTGAACTGTGTGAGGAAACTGGAGCGCCCAGAAGAAACCCACGCAAACGTGGGGAAAATCTGCAAACCCCATGCAGACAGTCACCTGAGGGTGGAATTGAACCCAGAGGTCCATGCTACTGAGAGACAGCAGTGCTAACCACTGAGCCACTATGCCACCCCTAATCTGTTCAAAATGGAATGTGTCGTGACCCTTCTCTGTAAGCAACTCAGATCAATCTCCTGCTTCAACAACAACAGTTCTGAGGAAGAGTCACTGGAGCCAAAATGTTAACTCTGATTTCTCTCCATAGATGCTGCCAGACCTGCTGAGATTTACCAACAATTTCTGTTTTTGTTTCTGAATTCCAGCATCCGCAGTTCTTTCAGTTTTCAGTGCTTCCTGAATGTGACTTATAAGTTACTGGAAACAAGAATGCTCATGGATATAAAAATAGAAATTGCTGGAGAAACTCAGCAGGCCAAAGAAGACGATAAAGTTGAGGGCAGTGGATTGTGTGATGTAAATGCCATTGAATTTCAAGGAGTGATGGTTAGATTCCATTTTGTCATTTTCTTAACTGAATCTGCTGTCACCACATTCGAAATGTTAACTCTGCTTTCTTCCTACAGACACTGCTAGACCTGCTGAGTTTCTCCAGCAATTTCTGTTTTTGTTTCAGATCTCCAGAATTCACAGTTTTTTTTATTAGATTAGATTCCCTACAGTGTGGAAACAGGCCCTTCGGCCCAACCAGTCCACACTGACCCTCCGAAGAGTAACCCACCCATACCCATTTCCCTCTGACTAATGCACCTAACACTATGGGCAATTTAGGTAAAAACAATGACTGCAGATGCTGGAAACAAGATTCTGGAGTAGAGTGGTGC